>NC_052046.1:74149910-74275961 GCF_015832195.1 Motacilla alba alba | reverse complement strand
TTCTCTCTTTCTTCTTCTCTCTTTCTTTCTTTCTCTCTCTCTCTTTCTCTCTCCACTCTTTTCCACTTTCTTTCCCCCTTTTCTGTCTTTTCTCATCCTTTCCTGTCAAGCAACTCCCCCCCCTTTTTTTTTTCCATCACCAATAAATGCTGCACAGATACAATGTTGTCTCTTGTGACTTATTTTCATCCTAGAACATCTAGTTTTAAAAGAACTCCTCACTGTTCCCCACAGTGGAACCCTTCCTTCCTGCCTTCCTTCCATCTTTTCTCTCCCCCTCCCTCTCTCATTTACTGTTAAATAACACCTATATTAAAACTGGAGTGACTTTGTCAGTAGGAAGCTGAGCCTCCCCCCTGCACAGCTGTACAAGGCGCAGTGACTTTACAGGTAGGTGGCAAGAGTTAACCCTCTGCACCTCAAAAACCTTTCTAAAATTTGTTACATGAGTCACCACACACATGAAAAAAGTCAGTGCCACCCTCAAGCTGTCCACGTCCGACAGCTAAGAGAGAGCCAGAGATGAAAAATCCTTGGATTTGGTCACTCTGAGTGTGCTCTGGCCCCAGGGGATCATGTTCCTCAATGTTAATGTGTTTACTTTGTGGTAGTTTTTATCTCGGCTAGCAGTGAGAGTTTGGCGAGGGGGAAAAGCAATGGGCGTGTACGTTCTCTAACATGTACACACGTAATTAATCACTTTATGCCAGCCCTGGAAATCGAGCGGAGAAGGTGCACTTGGAGCAACAGGAAATGGGTCATTTTAAGAGGTATTTGTTAGGCTTTTCCAGCCTGTGTGTGCTGACTTTAAGTGAGAAAGCCTTATTATATTAATAACTCAGGAAGCAGCAAATAAATAAAACGTGAGACAGTTAATCTAAATTTAAGTGCCAGGGCTTGGGTCCAGCTTTGGGAGGATAACACAGGAAGCTCCAAAGCTTGTAGGGCTCTTTGCAGGGAAAGTTTATCTCCCCGTGGCTGTGTGGCAGTGAGGGGTGGGGGCCCAAGTATTGTATTTGCGGGGTCCCCCATGGCAGGAAGGAATGATGCATCTGACTCCATGTTCTCAGAAGGCTGATTTATTATTTTATGATACTATATTATATTAAAGAATGCTATACTAAACTACACTAAAGAATACAGCAAGGATACTTACAGAAGGCTAAAAAGGTAATAATGAAAACTCGTGACTTTTTCCAGAGTCCTGACACAGCTTGGCACTGATTGGCCAATGAAACAAAACAACTCACACCAGAATCCAATGAAACACTCACCTGTGGGTAAACAATCTCCAAACACATTCCAAAGCAGCAAAACACAGGAGAAACAAATCAGATAATTATTGTTTTCCTTTTTCTCTGAAGCTTCTCAGCTTCCCAGGAGAAAATCCTGGGTGAAGGGATTTTTCAGAAAGTATGACTGTGATGCCCCAGAGGTGATGGTTTGTGCAGCCAGGGCAGCCCAGAGGGATGGGGTTGGCAGCTGAGGAGGGTCCCTGCCCCTCTGTGCACCTCAACAGGAGCTGTGAGGGTTCCCAAGCTGACTGTCAACCATGGGTTACTTCACTTTCCAGGAGGGAAAGGAAATCTGCTTGACTAATGTGGTCTCTGCTTCTTCTGGATGGGGCTGGGACCTTCCTCTGTCGCAGAGTTTAATGAAATTAGCCTGTGGAAGTTGTCTGATATTCTGAGACCTGTGATGATAACAGGCATCGATGGCCACCTTGATGATGTAATTGCAAGAAGAATGAATAATGTTTAATGTAAGAGCTCAGAATTGGGGTTTATCACTCCTAATTCCCTATGAATGCATTGCTTCTGATGGACATTTTGTTACTTTTAACAGGGCAAAAGATGAAATTTACCATAAAAAGCCCCACCTGTAACATTTAGCATGAACTAATCTTACCCAGAGCTAGGCAATTCTGAGAGCTACTTGCAAGTGTAATTAAACCCTTTAAAGTAATGACTCCCTAGGGAATTACCTGCTTGAAAGAGAAAAATTACCTTACACTCCTTTCTCCTATTAAAGGACCCTCAGGTGTGTCTTACACCCCTTCCACACCCAAAAGCCTCTCGTGTGATTTGGTCCCTCTTCAAGTGACCAATATCTTTACACTGGAATTCGTACAGTAATTTTTGTGCAGAGTCCAAGCTATTCTCCAGGTCTTGGCCGAGTGAGGTCGTTCAGATGTTTTATTATTTCAGCCAGTCACAAAGATCCGTGAAGTAACAGGGATCCTGAAAATAATAGGAATGACGTAGTAAGAGTAATAAAAATACCACTAGAGGCCAATATGGCTCCCTTAATAGAGTTGTATGGTACAGATTCTGTGAAACATTTAATATTTTGCAAGAGCCCCATTAAAATAGGTGTATTAAAATGAGGTGAAAGTCAACAGAGTTTAAAGACTTAGATTTTTGGTCTGTAATTACTGCAGTTTCAACAATATTTTCAATTGTGGCTTTGCCAACCAAATACATATTTCTTTCTGCTCTGGGCTGTTTTTTTTTTAATCAACTGAGCTTATATCCTGCTAGGTTTGGGCATTTTTTTTTGGTTTTCAGTTTTTCTCAGAGCAAAAATTATATTCACATTCCCTTGCATTTGAAATTCTCAGTGAGCTCAGACTACTTGAGACTCTTCTGAAAAATGCGGCAGAAAGAGTGGTGGAAAGCGAGATGGTGATTTGCTAAACAAATATTTCCAGTGTGGTGCCACAAAGGTGCTTTTTGGCTGGTTTTCTGGTGCTGTTTCCAGCTCTTAGGGAGCTGACTTTCATGTCTTTCCCTCTGCCCCTCGCTTGCCCCTCATTTGCATTAATGTATGCAAATATGTAGACATGGAAATGCACATAAAGTTGTTTGTTTATATGCAAAAAATGTAACAGAAATGTCGTCTTTTGTAGCAAGTCCCACGTGTTCTCTAAAACTGTGATTCCCCATAATTTTTTGGCCACTTTTTAGGTTGTACCCATCTTTTACGGACATTTTTTTTTTTCCTCATCACTCTTGGAGTTGAGGTTATTTTTGATGATGATCCAACCCCTTCTACCCCAACATTGAAAACTTCTTGGTCTTTCAGTGATTTTAATTTTAAGCCACAGTAGTTACCAGGAGAAAAATATGTTATTATGCTTTACAGATTTGGAACCCTTTTTTTGTGTAGTATCTGCCAACACTTAATTTAAAAATATTTCAAACTTCATATATTGAATTTCTGGGTGTTTTCCAGCTGTTGTTAAAGCTTTTTCGGTGGCATTGCTTCAAATTTGTGAAATATATTATTTCACTGGTGACTGCTGTGGTAAGATTAATCACAGTTGTAGCCTTGAGTGAGAATTATGTACCTTTCTGACATATCTTTTGACAGCAGGTTTGTAACAGTGAGACAAACTTTCATGTTGTGACTCCATTCCTGCTTTTCCCTGTGCCTTGTTTCACCAGGCTTTTGATTCAAACCCACCAAAAAAAAACCCAAAAAAATTAAATGTATTTTCTCATCTCCTGCATCAAATTCATTTCAGAGGAACGGAAGCCATTAAATATGTTTTGTGCTCGTGCTAGGCAGACAAATGTTTTTGATTTCCTTTCCTGTTATGTGATATAGCCCCAAAAAGGGAAAGACTCAGCTTATTAGAGTCACTTCATTATTTTCTTAAACTGGAAACGAATCTAACAATGCTCCTTGATATTGAATCCATTTTTTTCTGCAGTTTACTGTCTTCATCTCCTAGGAATGAAGGAAAAATTACCTTTTTCTTGCCCCAGATGTCCATGAGGGAATAAGGCTGCACTGCATCACTACATGAGAGGGACCCTTCCATGCCAGAGCTCAGGATTTCACCAGTTTCTTTGCAAGAGCTGTGAATTGAACATGAAACATATTTTTAAATCTTCATTTCTCTTCGATTGTAGGATGTCTACAGCAAAAATAATTTTCCTGTGTAAAAGGCCTGAGATTATAATTTGGATTAATATGCTTTATTGTCTAACTGAAATACTTTTAGGAACGCATTTTATGCGTGTTTTCCTGGGTTACTGACTGAGAGCTGCTTCATTTGTTGTAAAAAATTATTGCTTTTGTAGAATAGTAACTACAATAATCAAACCAACAGCTAGTGGTTGCACTTAGCAAGAATTTTTTAAAGATTTCCTAGTGAGCTGTATTTGTTTAGTGGATATGTGGTGGTTTCACACAACACTAAGGATTTAGAGATTCTATAAAAATTTTTCTTAACTTTCTTTTTTTAAGGTTTTTCTTAACTTTTTCTTCCTAATTTCTTAATTTTTCTTAAGGTGAGAAAGTTACCGTTTGTTTCTATTGTCATTGTCCCCATTTCATGGATGACATGACCAAGAGCACAGGGAGAGTGAGGGGCAGAATCTGGGGTTACAGATTCTCAACATCCTTTTCAAGATACTTTTCAATGTATTCCCAGGCAAAATAAATAAACAATTGTAAACCAAAGCAGAAGAACAGAAATATAGGATACTGAAGCAGGGGAATATGACTAACGTGTCATGTGAAGTGAGCTAAAGTTCAAAAGGAGTTTAGGTGTTTCGTAGTCATCTCCTGATCCAGGATTTACAGTTTGGGTGAAATGGACTTAACCAGAAGCAAATTTTTCTTTTAATGCAAGCTTATGAATTTCCGTGCAAACAGCTGTAAGCAGTTGAGGTATTTAGGGTTTTTTGTTTGGTTTTTTTTTTTTGAATGTAGATAGGAAAAATTAATGTTGCTTGGTCATTCCTATGGTGTAGTGGCCACACAGGGCCACTGACTGGCAGGTGGGTTTTTAGGGATTCTGCTGAAGAGAAAGTTCAGGGAATGAAGTATTGCTGTATGCCAAGGCCCCAATAATTCAGGCTTATTTTTAAAATGCCTTATGGCCCAAATTGAAATGTTTCCAGCTGCTTGTGCAAAACCTGTACCTATAGCAAATCAACTTTTTGGGTCCCAGTTAGTAAGTTAGCTTCTTCCTGTGTGTGTGCTGCATTGGTACATTGATGAGAGAATTCAATTTCCTTAAAGAGATCCCATTCCAGGGCTCACCTCCTTGGCTACACAAATTTATTTCTAACATCCCTAAACATACAGAGTTTAAAAGTTTGGTAAAGCTAAAATTTTCTTGAGCTTCTGCTTTTCCTGAGTGATTACACTGAAAAACAAGAGAAGAAGAGGCATATGGGCAATCCAATTTAGAAATTTTAAGGAGTATTAGAAAGATTATGGGGCATCAAAACAAGGAGATAGATTATTCTCTTAGATTATTCTCTCCCTTCCCTAAAACCAGGTAGAGAGAGAAAAGAAATACACATCTAAAATTAAACAGAATTTACTTTGCCTAGCTAATTTGAAGGAATACATTCATGACTCTCTGCATTATTTAGATATAATTATTGACACAAAAGCCTCAGTTTTAGAACTGAATTGTTCTTGGGAAAGAAAATGGTGTAAATTAAAGGAATAAAATTTTATATATTCATGCTAGTTGGAGAACCCAGACAATTGTCTGGGAAGATTGCAAGGTGTGGACTTTGCAGCATTCAACCATTCTGGCTATTTATGATTATCCTAAGCTCTGTGGAATACAGAGATGATCAGAAATGCTCAACAAGCTGGAGGTTTTGCTGTATGGCTGCTAGGAAAAGAAGAAAATGTTTGAATGGGGTTTAACAATTCTGAAAGCACTTGGAGGAAGGGCCCATGGTAAATTTGGGTGGCTTTGTTTTTTGTCTGATTTCCTGTCGAGTTTCTACTTGCAGTTGTTTACCTCTGGAGACATTACTCCCCCTAAATGATCCAGAAGAAAGCGTCTCTTCCATCAGGATGGCAAGAGGGAGAAGCTCTCTTTTGTTCAGCTTTTACTCAGGCCTCCAACACCAGCCTAAACTTTCATGGTAAATTTTGGTTTTGCGCCAGAAAGAAAGAAACTGAGCATTGAGGTCTGGCTGCAGCTGACAACTGCAAGTTATCTGTGAAAGTAGGTACCCAAATTCATACTGAATTCAATGGTAAATAATTCAGTTTATCCACATTGAAATACCCTCCAAATTTAACAACATGATAAGCCAATTTCCTTGAGAAAATGCATTTCTCTGCAATAGGCTGCGGCTGTTTTAGTAGCCCTTGTGCTTTTCTGCAACTCAGTTTTTGGATGCTGTGTATTTTCTCAATTGACCAGTACAGCCAGAGCTGTTCGCTGACAGGGGGAGTGGATTGTGGTGGGTATCACCTATGCCAGATTTAAAATGCCTGCTGGAAAGTCACTGAAACAGGGAAATGTCTGATTTTATTTCCAGTGGATACATTGCATACTCCTGCATAAAGATCTGGGAGTGCTTGGCCAGCACTGAGCTTGGTGGCCCACTCACCACTTCTACACTGTATTTTTTTAAGTTGAAAATATGTTTATTTTTGGCCATGGAATGCACTTTGGAGAAACATTGCTTTCTAATTTTCCTCCCACAGCCCAATCTGCCTCTGCTCAGCAACTCTGCGGTTTCCCTCTCTCGAGTGAACTGCTCAGTTGTGTAGAGAGGGAAAGAGATATTTGGAAAGCTTTTACCTCATTCTCTCTCCAGGATTTAATTTGAAATCCTGATACTCTTCCTGACCACGTTTTCCTGCTGCAGAGTTTGGAATTTTTGATTTTAGTATGTCAGGAAAAAATCATCAGTGCGTGTATCTCCAGACATATCCTATTTGCAACCTCAAAAGATACTTAATGAAAGTATTGGATAAATAAAATTAAATTACCAGGTGAGCAGCAAAATATGTTTTCTGGTGAACATTTTTTGTGACGGTGAAGGCAGGTGCAGAGTAAGGTCACAGCATGTTCAGAGGAAATAATTTCCAGGTTCAAATGAGGAATCAGCAGATCTGTGCAAAATGTGAAAATGTGTGACTCGGATCCACCTCAACTATGAATAAAGACTGCAACTGAGTAATTTTCACAACAATTGCTAAATACTCTTGAGTCCAGAACCATTCTATGCTGAAGTTGTAAACACTTGGTGAAAGTGTTTGTCCAAAAAAGTAATAATTATGTAAAATTAAAAAAAAAAAAGAGAATAAATTATTTGTCTGCTTTCAATAAATATTTATGTGCTCAGTGTTCCATTCCCACGTAATAAACTCAGAGGAATTCCAAGACAACCAGAGACTGGTGAGAGTCCATGAAACTTGAGTGTAACACAATTCATACAATAGGAATAAAGCCACATTCTCATGCTGCATGAGCTGAAGGCTGTGGTATGTCTGGAAATTAGGAGTGCTCTGGGGATATTTAGCGAAAAACACATTTTGCTTTGTGGAATGCAAGAATTATTAATTCGTAATCTCCTTCTAATTGAATTTCCAAACCACATAGATTAGCAATATATTTAGGGTATCTTGATTCATCATGGTGCAGTTGATTTTTCCAGCCTGTACTTAGCAATTTTCAAAGAATCCCTCGCACTGGTGAATTTTCACAGGGGAAAAAGAAAATAAGATTTAGACCATGAAAATTCTTAACAAGGTTGCAAGCCTTTCCCCCACTTTTTCTATAAAATGATTTTGACATGGTTGCTACATACTGAGAGATGTACTGTGGTTTGTGGCTTGGATTTCCACACACTTTTATGCTTCGTTATTTCCTTTCCTGGTGGCTTTTCAGGATACCAGAAAATTAAAATATCCATGGGCCGCCTGTAACTTTTAGGGTAGGATGCAGCCTAAGGTAAATGCATGGCATTGCTTCTGATCAGGGTTCCACCAGGCACACCATGCGTACACAAAGGTTTTGGGAAGATTTTTGCTGCTTTCCTCCTCGTGGAGTTCCTCTGTTAAGAGGCTGCTGCAAAGCTGTGGCTAAAAACAAACAAGTTTTCACGCCCTGGGCATGGGGCAGAATGTCAACTGCTGTGGTGCAGCTGTTTCTGTAATGTGAATATATTTACCTTTATCAGTAATATTTATAATCTCATGACAAATATATATTTTTTTTTTTCCTGCCAAGATGCATTTCCCATAAAACTAAGATGATGGGCATTGACATGAACCACGCTGCTGCTTTCTAAGTGAATACCTCTCATACCAGCTTTTCACACTTTTATTTAGATCCAAATCATGCTAGCTGGGCTGTGGTATGCTGCGTGTGCTCCTAAAATTCTAGTGCAATGTTCTTCTTTTTTTTCTAGACATTTGAAATTGCACAGTCATCCAGAACTTTGTTAAAAGTAATTTTATCTACCTGTAAGGAGTTCGGTTATTCCCTGAATGTTACTATGGTTTTGTTTTAATAAGTAACAATTGTTACTTTTACCTTGACGCCTTCCTTAGTTGATTCTAGAATATCTACCTGCAATATCTACTTCTGCAATGAGATTACACGAGACCTTTTTCCTCCTGCATTGTGATGGACAAGACACCATCCTTATTTGGGACTGGAAAAGGCATACTTTAAGATTTTACTTATATTATTTCCTCATTTACCCTCATGGCTAAACCCTACACCTCTATCACCTGGCTGTCTCCTGATTTGCTGCTGCCAAGTGTCCCTGTTTGACACAAGTATTTATTTCACTTCCATCTCCTTTATTAACTAGATTTGCACTTCCCTAATGAGGAATTCCCAGTTATCCAGTTATCCTGTGTGGTTCCCTTAGTTACTTTTTTTTTTTCATCTTTCCCCCTAAATTAATTTATTCTATTTACAAAAATAAATTACCTGATTTCTTTTTTTTTTTTTTTTTAATATCCAGCAATTTATGACACCTACTCATCTCATGGCTGGATGAACTAAACCATGTCCAGGTGGAACTGCCTTTAGAACAATTTGAATATTAAAACATGGTGATAACTCCTGAAAGTCCTACAGAAATTGGGAGATTTTTGGAGATGCAAATAATTTCGGAAGCTTATAAAATGGTATATATCTTTGTTACCCTATTTCTGTCATGTAAGCCTTGGCAGTTTGGAAATTTAAATGTAGAAGAATAAGGGGTAAAAAGTTTTCTGGTTGGGATGTTTTTTACCCATGGGAAAGTTATATTGGCATGGGTAGAAATTACATCTAAATGTTTGCCACTTTATCAATAAAAAATTTTTTATTAATTCCTGCCATTTTTGAGAACCAGCTGGGAACAACTGGTAAAAAAAATGATGAACATTTGTGTTAATATCAGCCTTAAGTGGATTTTGATGTAGAAAGAGGTAATGTCATGTGTCATAAGGGAGTGATACTAATTGTCAGCTCTATTAAGAATCTCTACTTGCTTGCACAGATTTTAGCAGGCCTACAAGACCCTTTATAATTAGAAACCACAGCAGAGCCATGGCTTCAGATTTCTCTCTTTCCTATCAGTACAAAGAGCTTTTCCTTTCCCTGTCACAGTTAGTGCAATGGATTGCTCTATTTTCACACATTCCTTGAAAATTAAAGGGGGAAAAACTGAAATATTTACAAAACAGAGACTGCCCCCAGGACAGGGGGGATTTTATGCTCCACCTTTTGGGTTGGCCCCTCTGTCAGGAGTGTGGCTCTTGCTTCTGAGACACTGCACAATTTCATGAATCATAGCAGCCCTGCTTGTAGCAGCTTCCACTGGGGCAGGTGGAAAAACTATTCATCCAGGGAGATGTGATGGCATCTGGAAGATGGTTCTAGAAGGAAGCCACAGACCTCCTCTGTTTTCTCTGTTCTGATCTGGGGCCAGCTCTGCTTTCTGAGGATGCTCTCCTCCTCCTCCTCCTCTTCCTCCTCTTCCTCCTGTCCAAACTCAGCCCTACCGTGCAGGAGGACAGGGATGGGAATGGTCCAACCCTGCCCTGTGTACAGCAGGCAAAATTGGCAATGTATACACTTTCAGAACAATCACCTGGATTGTGACAGTGCTCTTGTGAAGAAAACGTAGAGTAACAAAAACAAACAAACAAACAAACAAACAACCCCCCCCCCCCAAAAAAAAAACAAACAAAAAAGAAAGGAGGAGATTAAAAAAAGGCCTTCAGGAACTGCAAGGGAAGAATCTCCAGAGTTTAGCAGCATAAAGGGAGCCTTTAACAGAGAAAAGAAAAAGCCTTCCAAATAAGAAACAAAGGGAATTTTTTTTTAAAAAAACCTCACAGCTCTTCTGACTTCACTTTTGAAAATCAGTTACCAGAGGTGACTGTATTTCTAATATGGTTTTATTTAAATGCTTTTAAACAATGTTGGGGAAAAAAAAAAAAACCTGCTACTCGGCTTGACCTTAGTTTGGTGTTTTAGCAGTACACATGGTAGGAGGCCTTTTTGGTAACGAGAAGCAGCTGTTACTGCCCTCAGCACATAATCTACAAAGCTATTCACTGGAAGTGAATAACTATTTATTATCCCTTTTCTTGCAAAACTTTTAGGACTAAACAGTAGGTTCATGAGCATGCCAGAAATAGCACCTCATTTTCCATTGAATAAGGTCAAAACAAGTCATTGGAAACTGATGATCACCTACTTTAGCAAATAAGAAATGCATGAAATATCCAGTGCAAGTCAACCACCGAGAACATCTTGCAAAGTGGGCAGCTCCTGGTACCTAACTGCTGGGATTTTCCCTGGATGACATCACCGCTGGATTTACAGTTTTGTCAATGTTGCGTCATTTATCTCATTGTTTCAAAGGAGATTAAAAAAAAAAATACTGAAAAAGAACCTCAGGAAGACCAAAGAAAACAGTTTCAGGACACAGTCTCTGCTCCCCTTTTCTTCATGGGGGCATTAAGAATTAAAAATTATTAGAATTTGAACTTTTTTTTTTTCCAAAAAATAATATGTTCTATCAACAGAAGAAGGTGTTTCACCCTCAAAATCTTATGCCTCTCACAGGTCTTTGTGAAAACCCAAAGGAAAGTTAAAGTTCCTCTCAGTAGGATGTAGCTGCTAAGGGAAGTCTGAACCCAAATCTTCCTTTGCTCTGACAATCTAAGCAAGAAGAGGCTTCCTGAGCCCATGTGTTTGAAAAGGATTAAATCAGATCTAATAACTGATGCCACTTCAGGAGGATTAGAGTAACCTGAATTACAGCCATTAAATCAAACAGATCCCTGTGACCATCGGCTGCAATGGCCTCCAGAACTTCTTAGCACAGCAAATTAAAAGTAAGGAAGTTGTGTAAGAGTGCAACGTGGCTCATATGGATCAGCTGTTGAGTACCGATTTCTCAGAAATACACAAATGAAGAGTTTTCAACATAATTTCATAAATTCTGATTTAGTGGATGTGTTTCTAGAAATGGAAAGTATCCTTAAAAAACACTTTCTCCCTGCTCTGGTCTCACCAAGATTTCTGGAATCTCTTGGACTGTATCAGGGTAAAACCTGCCATCTTCCACTGACTATTTTAGTACTGGAGAGATGAACAGATAAACTTGTGAGCAGGTGAGTGGAGGACAGAAACAGATGGGGAACCAACTGAGAGGTTTGGAAATCTGCTGGGAACCAGTTGGAAAGACAAAAATCTCTAGAGATGTTGGATAAAACACAGAGATTTTGCATTGCAGAATGATAGAATTACATTTCCTGCAAGAAAGAAATAAAGGCCCTAAACCAACAGGCAAAAAAACCACAAAACAAACCCAACCCCCAAACCAAAAAGACTCCTTAATACCTGTTCTGATATTTCTCATAAATAAAAGTGAATAGATTTTTGAGTGTGTTGTTACAAGTTAATTTCTCTACTTAAAACCCAGCAAACTTGTTTCTGTTTGGCAGGTTCTTGGATATCCATTTGGGCTAATAGCAGTGATGTTTTATTTTAAAAAGAGTATTTTAACTCATGTTTCTCATGTAATAGGGAAGCTAAGAAAGCTGACTCTCTTAGAGGAAATCCTAATATGTCTTTTTCTTGGGTTTGCAGATTATATTTGACTTGAATGACTAACTCAGTCCTGAATTTGAACTAAATAACTAAACATCTATTGAAGTAGTTGAGGTGTTTTTATGCTCTAAGTTTTAATTAACATAAGACTATGGCACAAAGAATTTTTGTTTCCACAATAGTTGCCACAGAAACATGACCCACCTCTAACCTTATATACTGCAGAATAAATATGAAAATGGTTAATGGCAGAACAGTATTTTCCATTTACTAGTTCTGAGAAAATTGGAAGCATATGTTTAAACTGTGTGTCTTTTTTTCCCCCCCTTCCCCTTTTCATCTATCTGATAAAGCACAAATGAGAGAAGGTTCAGGCCTTATTAGCTCCTAAAGTAACTGAAGGATTCCTATTTATACTTGGCTGCTTTGGCTTTCATATTTCCCTGGCTGCCTAATTAGGTACTGGAACGAAATCCCCGAGCTGGTGTGTGGAGAGGTGACAGGGCACAGCTGAGCCTGGGCTGCATTCAGCAGAGATGCTCTGGGGGAGTGCCTCTGTGCAAACTGGGGGAGACCTCCTGCTTCTGAGGGGCTGCAGGGTCTCAGGAAGGTTTTGGGGGCTGTTGGCCGCTGGTGCTGAAGGGATGGGCACAGTCTGTGAGGTCCTTGGGGGAGAACACCCCCTCCTTTTGCAGAAAGCTCAGGATAGCACCAGTGCGGAGCGTGGCAGCTTCACCACCTCGTGTCTGCTGCTAATGAGAGATCATCCTCTTCTCAGTCTTAATTAATATAAAGTCATTAATAAGAGCGAAACACACCTGGGCTGTGAGAAGCCTTGGGTGCGTATTAGAGTTGCGTGGAAAAGGGACTGGTTTTAATTAGTCCTCATTATCCTGAGGGAAGCTGAAGAAGGAGCAAAGTCACATGGATAGATGTTAGACACAGGCTGATGTTTTAATGGTTATTCTCCAGCTGTTTGTGCCATCAGAAAGGTCTCACTTGGGTACTGCACAAAGATCACCACACGCACGGCTGTGCAGACCCTCTCTAGGAGATGTCTGAGATACCAAACCCCAGTTTTGCATCCAGTGCTTGTTTCCAGCTCCTGGGCTGTGGTGCTGGAGCCTCTGGTAATTGCGGACCATTTCCCTGCTTCCTAAATTTATTTGGCTTTCCCAGGCTGGTTAGGGAATACAGAGCTGAAAGCACCATCCTCCCACTGGATTTGTGCATGTCTGAGATGGCAGACCTGATGTAGAAGATAAAGTAGCAGAATGAGTTTAAAGCTTTGAAGCTTTAAAAGCTCTTTAGATAATAAAATTATTTTAGTTGTCACTGGAGGGAGTGGCACTTTAGAAATGAGGAGTGCTGAGTTTTGGGCATAATTTTGCAACCAAGATCTTTGTACTGTTTGTGTGTGGCTTTGAGGCAGGGTAGTGAATTAAATGCTCTATCCACCAGAAATAAGTGAAGGGCCTGATTTTGCAAATCCTGAGTAGTACTGTTGGCATTTTCTGTGGAAGTGCAATATGGATCTGTTCTTTAGAGATTTTCTGGGTGTTTTTGCACTGCAGGGCACAGCACACTGACCCAGCACCTGCAAGGGGCACACATGTGATGGGCACACCGTGCTCAAAGGCTGGTCTGTGTGGCTCTTCAAAGACCTGTGCTGCTCTGTCTAGTTTTTTTTTACTTTTTTTTTTTTTTAAGCTCCCAAGGTCTAGATTTTACTTTTAAAATTTGACTGGCGGCACAGGTCAGGGAGTCGAGTCACAAATCCCTCATGCTGATGTCTCCCTTTCAGGTATCAAACATAAGCATGTTTGAGGAACAGAGCCCTCCAGGCTAGAAAAATAAACACTCAGATGAGACCCTTTTCCCACTGCTACCACAACCCTAACTCACAGACAAATGAAAACCTGATGAAGGATATATGACAGGACCTCTTCCACTCCCCCTCCATGACCTCAATCTATCACGAATGCAACTGGCCTGTGTCATGGCAAGCAACCCAGACAACTGTCAGTGCTGCCCATAAATCACCTCCATCCTGCAGTTATGAGCTCCCCACAAATGTTGCCAAAACTCCTGGTCTTCAAGTAGCCACACGCCTCAGGGCTGCAAAAGTCTTGAGCTGAGTTTGCTGGCACTGTGCTGGTTAGATCAAATGTACTCTCCTCACAGAGGGAGGGGTGGGAACAGGTTTTTTGTGGCTTCATTCTTAGGGCAAAAAGCCTCCTTTGTTCTGCTGCTGAGGCACCCACCACCACGGGGAGCGTATGACAGATGCCTCTGGCTCCTGGGAGAACAGAGGGTTTTCTACAATGAGCGGGGCTCCTGGTGGCTCTGCAGGAGTTGCCTGGTGAGCAGTGGCTGGCAGGTAGAGCTGTGCTGGAGGAAGATTATCAGATCCCATCCTGAGCTGCTCTGCACCAGCTGCAGTGATGCCTTAGGATTTTAGCTTTTATATTTTTCAGATCCTGTGCTGCTTTAGGGTATAACTCTGAACTCCACATACAGTGTTAGTTGCTGTCTTCACATTTGGGTCAGACAACACAATCCCTCTGGGCCTGAAACTCAAGGACACCCTACAGCCTCAGGCCCTGAAAGGATAAACAAAAGTGAATTGGGGGAAGCAAACTGGGGGTAAATGACTTCATCACCTGAAGCTGGAATTGGAGGATTAACCCCTGAAATGTAAATGGACCACACTTATAATTGTCTGAAAAATTTGTGACTATTGTCCATCTTGGGTGTGGCCTCTAGGAGGCTTCTGACTGTCCAAGATGTACCTTTTGAAGGTCTTTAATAAATACTCACTTTATTCTCTTAATTTTATCCAGCCTCTGTTCTAGGTAGCCACTCCAAGGCATCAGGAGCCTGGCTGAGCACTTTTAATTATCACACCCCTTTTTTGCCTCTTTCATCCCACCCATCATGAAACATAGGCAGTTTTCAAAAGAAAAAAAAAGGATAAACTTTCTTTTCCACATTTTAGCCACTGATTCTCCACACTGACATAATAGCCCCAATAATGACATGGTGATAAATCTCTGTTACGTCCATTTCTGCAGTGTAAATGTGATTCCTGTTGGTCCAACCCAGTAAATTGCAACAGGCCTGAACCCAGAACATATTCCATGCAGGAATAATATCAGTATTCCTCACAGATGGCACCATGGCTAGTCCTTGCATTACACCACAGAGCCCTGAGTCCTTTGTACAGCACAGAACTGGGAGCAAGGTGTTCCTGCCTTTCCTAACTCCTGTCCATTCCTAACAGGAGTTTGCTGTTGCATTGCATAATTTTAATTTTTTAAGTGATCAGCGCAGCAATTGCTCCTGTGCTGAAAATAGAGATACTTGGAATTGTTGGATGTTTCAGTTCAATATTTTTTTTCCCTGTTTCTTTTCCATTTTAACGGCGTTATGATCAAGGAACACAGCACCTCTCTTGATATCCTTGTCCTACATGCTGGCTGTCATTTCTGTCACTTTGGTTCCTCCAGAATGACAGATACATTGCTCTGAGCAAGCAGGGGCTTCTTATCAATCAGTCAAATCTAGTTCTGCTTACACTGAATGAGCTACACATTTACTGGCACACACCAGAATAAAAAGACAAGGGAAAACAAAACCTGTGTGGTTTTTTTTTTTTTGTTTTTTTTTTTTTTAAAGCCTTTCCAGATGTGATAAGGAAAACATCAGTCTTCTGCAAGAAACAGGAACTGAACATCCAATTTAAAATCTGCTTTGAAATATGGTAGTAACAGTTTCGTTGTGGGTAGGAAGATGTAGGGATAGAAATGAAGTTTGTAGGGAGGAGCTATAGTGTTTGTTAAATCAACTGGTAGAGTGCTAAAAGAAACAAGCTTTAGGGCATGGGAAAAAAAAAAAAAAGAAAAAGAAGGCTTTTAAAGGTCTGAAATGCAAGTGTGAAATACCAAACATGGGACCAACCAAATGCACTGTTCTTGCCTTGATTGTAGTAATCAATTACCAGTTTGTGAGCAGAGAGGGCAGCAACATCTGAGAAGTGGAAATACTGGTCAACTTTTCCTTCTGTGACCCTCGGGTGAAGTCATTATCCCAAGAACTCAGCAAGGAGCAATGTATCTAACCTACTTAGGAAAAATTGCTCCACAAGAAAAGAGTCACTGAGTATGGTCTACTTAAAAGTGAAGAAAAAGCTCCTTTTGCATCCTGTCCTGAAACAAAGTTATAGCACAGAGTCTGAAAATACCGTTATAGAATTATCAAACTCTGCTGCTAAAAGACTCAGGCATAATTTTGTTAATTGTATTTTGGCTTTTCTTCTCCCTATGACATTAGGTTAATCATACCAACCCTTCAATTATCTTCTCCTAAATATCCTGGAAGACCCAGGCATGGATGAAGGCTCTTAACTACAGCCCCTGATTGTCCTCAAGGTCTCCTCAAGCGCTTTAACATCAAAAATGCCTGTATAATGTGCAGGTCAGGGCACAGATTTATAGATTTGGCCTGTAACTCATATAATTTTTCCAAAAATACCTTGCTGCTACCTTTGTAGACAATTTCACCTTGTCATGATGATTCCTGTGTTTCGATTCTCTCACGGTTTTTTGGGTGGAGTCAGGCAAGGGATGGAGGGGCTGTTGGATCCACATCATCTCCTCCTCTCCCAGCCACGGGTGGAGCTGTGCCAGTGGGAAAATACTGCCCCTAAATCCCATGGCAGAAAAGTCCTTTGTGCGGGTCAAAAGAGGGATTTCCCCCGCCCCCTCCCTTGTCCCGCTACAGCTGGATAAACAGGGTTAATTTCGATGTCTCTTGTTACTCACATCCCATTCCATATGTCCTAATTAACCCTGTCTAATTCTGGCTAAAGGTTTCTGTTAACACCTTCTTTTCAGTGTTTCTGGCGTGCTGAATAAACAGCCTCGTGCACAAAGCCCCATTAACATGCAAATGCCCGAGCTGCACTTTGTGCTGGGCTTCATTAGTATGGAGAGATGCATTTCCCAGTGGGAAGTCCCTCGGACAAGAATTAGTGCAATCATGCAGTTTGGGTGACAGCTCAATATCACGTGGGTGGGGGAATGCTGCAACATTTTCTTGGAGTCTTTCAGGGAAAAATGAATTTCCTTTGAGGATGCACGGCACCCATTTGCTCATCTTTTCTGCGGAATAGGTACATTGCCAAGCAATCTCCACAGATTTGAAATTTATGGGAGGGTTTGTGTCAGGTAACTTTTGAATGTATAAGAAAAGTTTTTCATGGCCAAATTGAAGAAGTGTACTTTCAGAATAATTTTTAACTAGTCAGCACTATGTACATGCTCAGTAAAATAAATTTGCCTTGGATTTTGATGCTGATTTTCCAAAGAATCGAACAGAATGCTCGTGAAACATCTTCAGCTCAATATTAAAAAAAACCACCGAAACCCCAAACAACAGAACTATCCCCCACAGCTAATTATAATTTATAATATAATTTTAGATTTTAAGACCTGAGCGATTTAGAATTCATACACACAAAAATGAAGATGAATTGATTAATCTAACAGTTTTATTACTTGAACTCCTTTCCTCTTCATTATAAATTACTCGCTCTCTGTGGTGAATGTACAACATCATTACTGCTTACCTTTAGTTTTAATTTAGAAAGCAAGCTGTTTTCATTCTCTTATTCATTCTAATGTACAATAAAGATATCATATTTGCCCTGGAATGTTATAATGGCCTCAGCTAGGTTCAGCTAAGTAACTGTCTAACCTTAGGTGCTTACATGATAAATGTAGGGATGTACAATTAGCTGTGTGACCAGGTAAAAATGTTCTAAGAGTGGATGTGATCCTGAGGAGAATGAGAGTTTCACTAAGAGTGGCTTTGCTGCTTTTTATATAATTTAAGATGATTACATTATTTGCAGGAAGTTGTATGCATTTTGGACCTGTGGTACGTTTTGGGCTATGCTACTGCCCTGTGACAATCAATTTCACAGCTTTATTATTATATTGTATAAAATAAAGCATTATAGCCTTTAATTAATTGCTGCCAGGTCATTCAACAATCTATAGTTTTATAATTTTTTTGAGAAAACACAAGGCAACTGCTCTTTCAGTCAATGCACTCCTGAAATGTGTCTATCAGTTGTCTTCCCTGAGTATCCTCTCTGAAATGAATGTGCCAGATACTGCCAGTTTCTCTTCTTATGGAGCCCTTTCCTGGTTTTTATGCCATTCTTTTGAGACCCATCTGTTAAGTTTTTTGCAGCAGTGTTGCAGACAAGTTCTCCACTAATCTACTGACTCCATAATCACTTCTGCATAGTTTTATGCACGTGTGCTTTATATATCCTTAAAACCCCACATCTGTCCTTGCACATTTCAGAAGATATTTGCACTGATCTCTCCTTGGTGTCACCAGATATTTTTTTTTTATAATGAATTGTTTTCTTGGTGAAGAAGACATTATTTCTTACCGTACCTACAGTTTTTCATCTCTTTCACCCACCACGTTGGTGTATGACTGTAGCTTTTTCAAATTGTCTGAGTGTTCTCTCATCTCAGCAAACTGGGATAATTTTTCCTCTGTTCATAATTGTTTTTTTTCCTCTTCTGATGGCTCTTTCTACCATACTTTAATTCCTTATTAAGAGATGTTCTTGAAAAGCTCTCTACTGCCAAGTACAGTGCCTTTGAAGAGTAGCATCTATTTCTGTCATAACTACTCCTTCTCCTTGTCTGGAATTTCCTGTGAAAAGTAATCTATTGAAACACAAAATACATACATTACATGGAAAAATTTAGGATAATAGGTTTTTTTCTCAAGGTATTCATTTCTTTGCTTTATGCCAATGATATTGGGGGTCTATTACAGAACCACAGTTTGTACAACACCAAAACCTTTTCCAGGGGACAAGAGGACAGGTTGCTCTCCAGATGAAATATTGAATATTAAATATATTAAATGAAATATTAACTTTCTGAATAGTGTCAAGAAAGGTATAATTTTACCTGTCTTCTGTAGACTGACAACTGTACCTGTTTCTGGTAGACTTAATTCTCAGTTGGGTAATGACTGAGCTGGCTGGAGAACGAAGCAAGGGAAGCCTGCAGGAGTTTCCCTGTGGATTTTTTAGAGTATTGAAAAAAAAAAAAAAAAGCAAAACTGTAGAATGTTCCAGACTGAATCGCATTGGAGCAATAGGGAAACACACATGTTGTGTTTGCTGTGGAATTTTATTTTGAGGAAGATATTGAGGGATCTGCAATGTCTGCACCTTGCTACTGTGCACTGTGAACAGTTCACTCAAATAAGAAATTTGCCAGGATTGCCGGAACAATTGCAACTTCCAGGTCTCTGTTCCCGCCCTCTCCAGAGAGCTCAAACTGCCTCAGGATCCAGCTGCGTCTTGTGCTGTGTGATAGAATTCCCCCAGCTCCAGCAGTGCCTTGCTGGGTTTCGACTGGAGATGCCCTCAAATGGCAGCGCTGGAATTTCTCCTGATTTATTGGAGGCACCGAGTGCAGCACCCCTCAAGAGTGTCCCTGCTCCAAGCCAGGACAGCAGCAGCGTCAGAGAAAAGGGAGATGGAGCTCTTGCTGCGCCTCAGGGGAGAGAGACAGAAAGTGGGTGGCATATCTAAATAAGCTGTTAAATACAAAGCTTTCAATTTAATTTTCGACAGCTTCAGAATGGACAAATCTGAATTAGATCCTGAATTATATTGTAGATAATTGAGATTATCTAAATACTCTGCTTCCAGGTAACTAATTAAAAAAGATAACACCGTCCTCCCAATCCCTCCCTCTATGATAAGAGTAGTAGCATAAAGACCAAAAAACATAGTTCCAATGTAGACAGAAAGACAGTAGTTTTGTAAAATCTCTCTTCTGTTTCTTAAGGGGAACTTTCCAAATTTTCCAGGTTAGTGTGGTGGTAGCAATATACTGTGCAGCAGTATTTTTCCAAAGCACACAGCTTTACAATACCTCCTACTTGCTAAGAGATTAAAAGTTCAATATTTTTTGTCCCTTAAAAGTTGAGAGCTGGCTTGAGATTAAAATTAAAATTTTAAAATTTAATTTCAAAATTAAAACCATTTTTCTCCCTTGAAAAAATGAAGTTTTTATTCAAAATTTTAATGACATCAAAAGCAAAATCATAATTGGTTTTGTGTCTCAGAAGAACAAATATTTCATCACTAGGTTTTAAGTTTTTGTCTTTTTAAAGTCTGTAATGGTTGCTGGGAATATCTTCATTAACACATTTGCAATATAGGAATCTGAAGTTTTCTCAATCCACATTATTCCAGTACTTTACAACACAAAATAATTTGTATTTATAGGAAATTATTCTAGGGAATTGACTTATCAGAGAAAGCTCTGAAAGAAAAAAATAGGGAAACTGTCCACACTTTATTTGGAGGGAACTCTTCCATGGTCATGCCATTTCCTCTAAAATAATCCCCTCCCAACTGCAATTCTTTGATGAGGTGGTGATCTGATATTGGAATAAAGGTAGTATAGAGACAGGCCATTATGGAGTCAAACTCAAATATATCCTCAAAAATAAAATAAATACAACGTTCAGAAATAAAAACATCTGTTTTCTTCTGCCCATGGTGCTCAGCATCTTTTTGCTCTCATCAAGATGTTAATATTTAGGGAGCAAAGTTTCGGTGTTTGCATATTGTTTTGAACTCCTCACTGGGGTTTTCTTGTGAGCTCCCAGCAAATGTAGAAACAACTGCAAAAGGAAAAGTCTGCCAAAATCCTCATTTTGTATGGGGGGAGGATCCCCTCATACCTCTCCAAGTCACAGCAACAGCTCATTTCTAGCACTTAACATCACAGTAAGTGCACATTACATGTGTACTCTGCATGAACTGCATTTTGAAGTAAATGAAGTTACAAGCCCTGTTCTTTAAATTCATCTGACTCCCAGCAGAGCATATGTAATGTCTCATAACAGACTGCAGACAGGATAATATTTCTGCTGTTTGAATTACCAACAAATCTAATTCATGAGTTTTAGTCCGTTTTTAAAAGAGTGCTTGGCCAAGTGGTTTTGTTTTCTTGTTAAATATTATGAACACAGTTCCTTGAAAAGTTACCAAGGTCATGTTAATAAAAGCTTACCTTTTAGCAGATTTATTTCAAGTGTATGACATGGGGAAAAATGAGAATTTCAAGCAGTTTGAAAAGGAAAAAAAAACCCCAAACCTACAACAAACCTGTTAGGATGCAGACTATTATGAGATATTTTAAATTAATAATCCAGTTTAGGAAAGTTTGATTTCTGCACTGTAGCAGCACCCAAAGGTGCTGTCCTGTGGCAGTTTGAGGATGTTGTATCTCAATTTCAGAGGAGTACCCAAATATGCAATCAATCAACACCAGAATCTGCATCAAAGACTGAGTTTTGGGCTGAATCAGGGTTTTCCTGCACATGTTCACAGCTGTGGGTTTGGAGCAGCACAACCAGGCTCTGTGCATTTCTGTGATTCAGCATCTGTTGAAATGAGCTACATCATCCATGTAAGGATTTGAAGGGGTCAGCTGGGCAAACTTATATCTCTGAGTGTGTACTGAAGTGTCACTATAAATCTGGGTCGTGAGATGGGACTGCAACCAAGGCTGGATTTTGCAGTGAAAAACTGTAAGGATGGTTGTGTTTCATCTCTACAGATGGGCTGAGAAGCTGAAAACACTTCTTTTTTTTTTTTTTTTGAGGGGGGAGTATTAGGCTGGATACATTTGGCCTGGGTATATTTGAATTTTTCAAGTGAAATGAAAAAAAAATCAAAATTTGTTTTAGCTTAAACAGCAGTTTAATTAATATTTAATTTAACCCACTCTCACCTCCAAAAAGCATGCAAACAAAAAAGTATTCAAAGGTGAAATATTTACGTGTGCTGTTAGGAAGAAAAAAAAAAGATATTCAAAAAATTGAAATGAAAAGGTGATTTTTTTTCCCTTTATTTTACTTGGTTAAAAGCCTTAAGGTAGTTGACCATGGTCTTTAGTCTGATCTTGCATTATAGGTTAGGAGTTTTAATGTATATTTCTGCCCACAACTGCAAAAATAATGGCCGTGTTCCTATTTTGCATAGAATTGAAGGCAGAGAGAGATGCCAGTCCAGAGGGAACTCTTTGTGGCACAGAAATTATGGAAACATCACTTGTTTGAGCAAACTAAGACAGCTAGAAATAAATGATTTTATAACCCTAATGCACCCACTGATTGGAGACAGAGAGAAAGGCCTTGAATCTTTGAGCTGTGGTGATGTTTAGAACCAGGGATGCCAAGTATATTTTGAATAATTTTGAAACTTACTGAATATTGGAAAATTGACTGTAACCTTTGGTGTTCTCGGGGTTTTCATTTACAGTGTGATCTCCGTGGGTGCATTCTTTACCTGCAGCCTTGGCACAGCAGCTGGAGGTTATTGATAGAACACCACCATTACTGCAGATATTAAATCTCTGCTAACTCACCTCACTCAGGACTTTTGCTCTTTAAAAGTCTTATTAAAAACCTTTGAATGACAATCCTGCCCCACAAACTGCAGTAGCACAGCTCAAGCATCACACTGTGCTTTGAAACGTTATCCCTTCCTGTGGAAGCTGTTACACTAAAGAAACATATTTTTCAACCTTAATCATCTTGCGATTCCATAAAATCCGCCTCAAGGTCTTATTTTGTATCACTGAGGGGGTGAGGAAACAGAGGATGTAGCAAGATTTTATCCTTAATTTGTTTCTTTAATGTCTGAAAAAATAAATTTATTGTTTTGACGGTATTAGAGAGTAACAAAGAGTTACAAGGTTGTGCGTTATTGTGCTTTTTTGGGCTCTTACTCAGCGTTGCGGCCTCTATGCTTTCTCACCGACATTCATCCAGGGATCTGCCTAGGGACAATTAGGCAAGCACTCATTTTGAGCATGCATTATGAGGCAATTAAACCAGAGCCGTGCTCCTCAGAGGGGAGATGGAGCGAGATCTGGGGCATTAATTACCGAGATGTCATGAGAAGCTGTGGGGAATTAACTCATCTGTTTCCAGGCCTGGACGCCCGGCCAAGGCCTCAAACCCTCTGCAACATGATCCCGTGTGCTTGGGGGGGGAAAGGCAGGCAGGAGCAAGGAAAAGAAACTGCTCTCAAACCTCCCCAGAGGCCTGGGAGCTCCTCAGGGACACATAAAGCGGCTGCTGTTAATCCTTCAGAAAGAAAATCAGGGGAACGCTGACGGCACCCATCGGTTTTAATTTTCACGTGGGCCGTGGTGAGGAGAGGCCGGGGGAGCTGGGAATATCCAGCCTGAGGAGGAGAAGGCTTTGGGGAAACCTCAGGAAAAAGGGCTAAAAGGGGCTCCAGGAGAGCTGGAGAGAGACTGGGTTTGAAATAGGGGTCTTCTTGAGCCAGGTGACATAAGCTCTTGGAGGTCTATTTCACACCTAAGGTAGCTCAGCTACCTTAGAAGGCATAAAATCAGCAGGATGGCTTCTGTGGCAGTGTTGGAAACA
The DNA here is from genome assembly GCF_015832195.1 of Motacilla alba alba. NCBI lineage: Eukaryota > Metazoa > Chordata > Aves > Passeriformes > Motacillidae > Motacilla > Motacilla alba. The sequence continues at coordinate 74,252,605 of NC_052046.1, read as the reverse complement.
AAAAGGTTTTAATAAAAGGCAAAATAACAAAACTCTTTTACAGAGAAAAACCCAGCCAGGTGCAAGAGGTCCTTTCTCCTGGTAAAACACCTCACAAAAGCGATTAGTTCCTTTGTTCTCTTCTTTTTCTAGTAAATTGCTCCTGTCCAATTGGCTATCCTTAAGTTTGAGGTGAAGTCCCCCAGGTCCTATGAGATGTCTTTTTCCCTAATTGAGGAAAGAAACTTCTGGGCTTTTTTCCTTTTTAAGGAGACAAAGGACAGTTCTGTCACTCCCTCAACAGGGAGCACATTCCTACATGGGTTCAAGGGCTGGAGGGACAGGACCCAGGGAATGGTTCCCAGTGCCAGAGGGCAGGGCTGGATGGGATCTTGGCAATGGGGAATTGTTCCCTGGCAGGGTGGGGAGGGGCTGGGATGGAATTCCCAGAGCAGCTGGGGCTGCCCCTGGATCCCTGGCAGTGCCCAAGGCCAGGCTGGACACTGGGGCTGGGAGCAGCCTGGGATAGTGGAAGGTGTCCCTGCCATGGCAGGAGGTGGAATGAGCCAGACTTTAGGGTCCCTCCCAGCTCAAACCATTTTGTGACTCTGAATCTGTGGTTCTATGCTCTCGCAAACTGTTTAACCTAAGAAAACCCAAAATCTGCAGTTTAACAAGTTCTTAGTGTGTCAGGCTGCTTGCTTGTACCGTACACACATGTTCTTGTGGTTAATAATGTCAGAAAAGTAAAATTTAAAAAAAAAGCTTTCCAAGTTGATCAAAAGGTGAGTTTTAAGTAGCAAAACCTTGAAGCATCCAGCTGCTGCAAAGTGCCCTGTAAGGCACACTTTAAAGGATTTAGCCTGAGTTCTCCCTGACTGCAAGGGCCAAGCCAGTGAGAAGGTGGCCATAAAACTGGTGATTTATTTCATGCTTTCCAAGACAGTCACTTTTTTTTTTTCCCTGAGTATTATGGGTCTGACATAGCTTAAACAACTCCTTTTTGTGTGACAAGATGTCAGGCATGATGGCTCCAAGAAGGCATTCATGTCTGATGAAGAAGAGGAAGAGGAGGAGGATGTATAGGATGCTGCTGCTGCTGCTGCTGCTGCTGGACCAGGCCATGATCATCAGCAGCAATATTTTGAGTGGAGGTGAGAAGTGTGAGTCATAGTGACACAGCTGGTGCCACGGCCGCAGGAAAAGCTGTAATAGGTGTCTGGGCAGCAGCAAAGGCCATGTTAGCTTGGTCACGGCATTCCTAAAATGCTTTTGCAGGGTTTTGAGGTTCAGATGCCTCATGCCTTGGAAAGTTGTGGAATTTGCAGTCAGCCCTGACAAGGGAAGAGATGAGAATCTTGACTCCATGTTTCAGAAGGCTGATTTATTATATTATGATATTATATTATATTAAAAATGCTATATTAAAACTATACTAAAAGAATAGAGAGAAAGATACAGACAGAAGGCTAGACAAGAATAGAATAGAAAGGAATGAATAACAAAAACATGTGATTGCCCAGAGCCTCGACATAGCTGGACCATGACTGGCCATCAAGTAGAAACAATTCATGTGAGACCAATCAAAGATGCACCTGTTGGTAAACCATCTCCAGACCACATTCCACATCCATCAGATAGTCATTGTTTACATTTCTTTCTGAGGCTTCTCAGGAGAAAATCCTAGTGAAAGGATTTTCATAAAATATCATATGACAGTGACAAAAAGTCAGTGCTTGCCTGACACCACCCCTGTGTGTAGACATTCCCAGGGATAATACAGTCCTAAATAAGGTGTATGCAGGAATGATTAAATATTTAGATATTCTGAATCTGGAGGTGGCACGTGAAGGGCAGGACTTGCAGAATGTGGACTGACAGCAGTGCTCAGGTTATGAACTTTTGATGGGAATGTAGAGGAATCACTCATGATGATGCTGTAAATCAAGGAAGCGATTGGGGAGGAAAAGATCAGAGCTTGTTTCTGAGAAGTTTAAATTGGCAGATGGACCTGCAGCAGTGGGTGCTGCCAGGGTGGTGAGTGTGTTATGAAGTAGGTGTAGCCTTGTCAAGGACGGACTTGTGAATCTCCTCTTAACAGACATCATGGAGCTGTTCTCAGAGGGATGTGGGGAACCAGAATGGTGGCACTCAGGAAACCTGCTGGATTTCCTATTATTATATAAATTATTTGTACACTCGTTACTTTCCCCATGCATTGGGTGTGTTCAGAAATTCAGCCTCCCACAGTGCCCCATGGTCTCACCAAAACATTGCTAGCAGAGAAATACCACTGCTGGGAATTTTGCAGGAATTTTGAACGAGTTAGAGATGGGTTTTCTGAGTTGTTTTAGGTGGTGCAATTTATTTCTTTTAATCTTTGACATAGGCAGGAAGGGTGAGTTCGGCTCACATCTTCACCACATGGCTCAGAAGGTCACAAGACCTTTTGTTACAAGATCTTTTAAGGATTTATTGACCAATAAAACACTGCCAACAAGGATAGTTATGCTTTTAGCCCAATCCTTAAATATTTTTTCACATGGACTCATGCTACAGTGTAAGTTTTCTTAGCCAATTATGTTATGACACACAAACCTACAGTACTGCATTCTAATCTCCTTGTTTACCTCTGTAACTACTTTTATATTTTCTGTATCTTAAACTCTAAAACTCTAAACTTCCCTCCACTTAGCATAATGTGTCTCTGCTTTAAACTATAAATCTACATTCTCACTTCTAGCACCTGAGTTTGGGAGGTCTCAATCAAATCCTGTGTTTAATTTTAAGCTTTGGCTTACAGGCCCAAAGTTCTGAGAGTTTCTTGCATTTTGGATTCCAGCATGCCACAAGAATCAGAGAATTCCCGGCTGATTTGGGCTGGGAGGGACCTTAAAGTCTGTCTCATTCCACCCCTGCCCTGGCAGGGACACCTTCCCCTGTCCCAGGCTGCTCCAAGCCCTGTCCAGCCTGGCCTTGGGCACTGCCAGGGATCCAGGGGCAGCCCCAGCTGCTCTGGGCACCCTCTGCCAGGACCTCACCAGCCTCTGAGTAAAGAACTTCATCCTAACATCCAGCCTAAATCTCTCCTCTTTTAGTTTAACTCCCTTTCTCCATATCCTTTCACTGTCTTTTCACAGGAAAAAAAGTGAGTGTGGCCCAAACTTCAGCCTGAACCTGTGGACACCTGACAGTGGCAGCAGAGCTGAGCAGCACGGGGAAGAACTTAAATGTCCTGTATTACAGTGCATGGAAGGTGATTTCTGCAAAAAGCAGCAAAACATCACCAAAATGGACACATTGAGCGGCTCTTTCCAGGCAGCAAGAGAGCTCTGGGCACAGGTGAGTGGAACTCAACTCCCAAAATTCGCCAGGAATATTTTTTTTTCTGCACAACCCATTCAGATCTGGTTGTCAGAAGCATTATCTTTTGGGTAGATACACACTTACAGCTGAGTCTTTAAATTTTTGGGAATTAAAAAAATACAGAAAGGAACAATAAAATCTTGCAAACTCACAGCTCAGCTCCCTCTTCTATTAGGTTTGGAGCAAAAAGCAAAGAATCTTGAAAGCCCACAAATATTTGCATTTAGCAATTCAGTGGTTTTATCTCTGCATGAGACCAGGCTAGGATAGAGAATGCCTTGGAAACACAGATTAAAATATCTCCTTAAATAGTGGCTCACCCTCCCTGAAGTTTCTCATGGCAATTTAATTAAATTAAGAGAATGAGTCTGACTAACACCTCTGAAACTCAGGGACTGGAATACCTGGAACTCCACTCCACTTATGCAATGTGCCTCAGTACAAACACTGAGCAATGTTTCAGTATGGGTCCCATCTCTGCATGCCAGACTGCTTAAAAATGTGTCTATTATTATTATTATTATTATTATTATTATTATTATTATTATTATTATTATTATTATTATTATTATTATTATTATTTCTGAATTCTCCATCTAGGAAAGCCAGTGGGAAACAAAATATATTTGTTTAAAGCAGTCCAAAAAGGCCTGCCTGTGAACAAGCTGTCTTCAGACCAAGCCTGAAGCTAGCCTGCAGTCTGACAAGCCTTTGAATTAATTGCACCCTCTCTTTGCTAGCAAATGAGAGGCTTTTAAACATCCTTTTAAGCTTGCTGAGTGATTTTCTGAAGTTTTCATGGTGTGCTGCTGCAGAATATTGTGATTTTCATGATGCAATTAGTGATTGTTCAGGTTTGGGATAATTGGCATCAGCCAGGGTTGACTGTACCCAGCTTGCTGGTCCAAAGAATTTATCTGTGGTGATCTCTGCTGTGGGGTGAGGGCAGGCAGCAGCTTCCATGTGCCAGGCAGTGGCAGTGGCAGAAGGATGTGGAGGGCACACACAGGGACGTGCTGAGCCTGAGTCTAGTTTTGATACCAAGGAAAAAATTCAGTTTGTCCTAGCCTTCCTTGCAGCTGGAACCCAGGGCAGGTACCTTGTTCACCCTGGCATTTTCAGGGACATTTCTGGGGAAGAGAAGGGTCGTGAGAGGAAACTTTTCTCCCTGAGCTCTTATCATGTGCATTGGTTCATCTCTCCTTATAGTTTCCAGTCAATCTCTTCACCTAGGCATCAAGTGATAGGACAAAAGGAAACAGCCTCAAGTTCCACCAAGGGGAGGTTTAGATTGGATGATTTTTTCATTGAAAGGGCTGAAAAGCATTGGAATGGGCTGCCCAGGGCAGTGATGGAGTCACCAGCCCTGGAAGTTTTCAAAAGGCTTGAGGATGTGACACCTGGGGCGTGGGTTATGGTGGGGTTGACAGCACTGGGAGAACAGTTGGACTCAGTGGTCTCAGAGGACTTTTCCACTCTTATTAATGCTGTGATTCTCATATGACAGTGCTGGCGTGGCAGGGGAGATCACAGGGCTGAGCTGCAGTGGCTGGGAGCTGGAAGTGAAGAGAAGCAGACACCTCCAGAGGGGATTTTTCACACCCCTCCTGGCTGAGGACAGGATGAATCAGTCATCAGAAGGGGATCTCTCTTCCCTCTGACCACAGAGGAAGAAGATGCTGCTGGTTTAGGCAGGACTGTGGGTTTCCAGTGAATGGAACTGGGGGGGATGAGGCTTGCCCTCAGAAAATGGGTGTGGAGATGCAGCTTAGCATGACATTTGCTGTGGCAAATAGACTGACAGCGGTGTCACTGTCCTGGAAGCCACAAGACTTCTCTTCATACTTATTAATGCCTAAAGCAGCTATTGTTTTGGGATGCAATTCCTCTTGCAACTTCTACTGTTCCACCACAGCATCTACAAGAGTCTCTGCATCTGGTCCTCAGCATCAAAAAGTGTTTTCAGGCTTTGTCCAAATTCAGCAGGCATTTTTTTGGGGGTTTTCCCTAAATTCAACAGCCATCCTCCTCTCCCTGGAGTCACCACCAGCACAGTCAGATGGACCTCAGGTACCAAATGCTCCAAACTGGAGACTGTGAGCAATAATTCACCTTGTCATGACTCATGAAAGCTCCAGGTGTGTGTCTGCATGGAAATCCACAGCCAGTTTTCTTTGCCCAATACCACCTGCTTTGACTTTCCTGATTTTCCTCAATTAGAGAACCCTTAACTGGGGAACACCTCAAGGAGAGAGGTTTTCCCTCACCAGGCTAATGTGATGCTTTCTCATGCTTTTATGATGTACCTGATTTTCTGAGCGCAAAATATCCAACATCTCTTGCCAGGTGCATTAAGGATGGTTTAAACTTAAACTGGCTTGTTCTGAGCATTGATTGTTCTGTGGTCACTGATCTAAAAGTGAGAGAAATAATGCATTTGGTGATTATCTTGATGTAAGAAAGAGTTTCTTGATGTTGTCCCATAAATAGTCTTTTAAAACAGTACATCAAAAGTGGAGATATGAAAGAAAATGCCAGGGTCACAAATTCATACTCCTGGGTGGAAAACAGCTGTGGAAATGTCTATGAGAACCAACTCTGCCACCAGACATCCCCATGAACTGGCACTGGAAGCCAGTGGCACAGGCTCAGCCTTGACTAATCTTGTTTAAAGGATCTGGCTTACAAAGGAAAAAAAAACAAAAGGAGTCTAATAAAAGAGTCCAAGGATTTCAAAACCCAGCACAAAATTGCTGATGCAAGGGAAAATGTGAAATAATTCCAGTGTGGGTCTGTAAAGTCACACTCAAAGGACCTGAACAACTGCAAATGCAGTTCACACATCCAATGTGAGGAATAATTAACAATATTAAATGAAAAATGGAAGCTGAGCACACATAAAAAAAAAAGGGGGAACCAGCATGAAATGCCTTACTGCTTCCCATAAAACCTCTTTCATGAACAGCCAAAATATGTCCCTTCACAATACTGTTTTGACACAAAAGGTAATCTTTGGTGCTCTGAATGGTCAGTTGGCTGCACAGGGGATGGATAGAAGAGACACACACACACAAATTTGGACTCACAACATCTATTTCTCACTTCTGTGGTTTTTACCAGATTTAAAAAAATATTTATCTTATTGAAACTAGTAGGATTTTTTCTTTCTAAATGAGTGAAAAGCTCCTTATTTGAGCCACACAGCCTAAAATTTCAGGAGCCAGCAATTAAATCCAGTGTGAATACACTAATTCGAAATTCTTAACATAAATTATAAATTTTTTTGTAAAAAAAAACCATTTAAACTTCTCCTTTTTCTAATTGAGATCTACCCTTTTGCCTCTAGACATTTATGTTTATGATGAATAACAAGTTTTGGCTGTATTTAATGGACTTTATTAATATTGTCATACTGGCATGGATTTCTGTTCCACTAAAGATGCCAGGACTTAGGAAAGCCTTTCTAAGAACACAGAATTTTATCCAAACACAACTGATTTCAAAATTAATTGCTTTGCTTCGTGAAAAAAGAAATAAGAAAAGAAAAAAAAAAAGTTTGGAGCTAGCATCTTGTTTAATTTTGTGGGTTGGAAGACATTAGTATTAATTTTGTACTGATATCTATTTTTTGTTTATATCTGGTCATAGCAAAATGCACATCAAAGGGATAGCCTCATTGCATTTTTATGATGGAATTACAAAATATTTTAAAATGCTTTATAGTGTAATATTTATTTTATTATTCGGTTTGTTATTTAAAACTATTTTATTGTTTTCATTTGTGCAGTGGTAGTGGCCAGAAGCAAGAACACTTCTGAGCTGGGTGCTGTCCAACCCAAGAATGAAAAGATGATTCCCTCCCTCCCTCCAAAATCTCACATCAAGGAAAAAATAAGCCTGTATAATTTGGCAGGAGTCACTGTAATCACAGCATTTCAGCAACTGAGCTTATATCAAGTGACTTTTATGCCAGTTCCTGAGGAGAAGAGAGTGCCTGTGAGATATCAGCAATTTACCTGACACCTGTGAGACTTATGAACATTTCTAATTCTTTTAGAAAGCTCAGAACAAGTAATTTTGAATTTTGATGCTTAAAATAATTCCTAGGGTTAAGTGAAGTTCCTGCCTCCATAAAAAGAAAAAAAAAATTACTTTGTGAGATGAATTGGGATTCTTTTCAATGTTAAAAACCCCGGATTTCCAAACTGTTGTTGTTGTGAATTTTACTCAGTTCCACCTGGAAAGGAAACCAGGTCACTGCCTGCACAGACAACTCACCTGTGCGTGTGCACACACACAGAGACAATTTCCCTCTCACTTTTAGTCTCATATTTTGACTAAAAGGAGAAAGCTACCCAATAAATAAATAACAAACGTGTAATATCCAGTGTTTTCTATTCTCTCTGTCCAGAGGCTCCACTGAAGAACAAGTCTGACCAGGAATGACAAAACCCCTAGAGATGGAAAAAGGCAGAGCACCTATTCCTCTGCTCCAAAGAAATAGTAACAATATGCCATTAATAGACAATTTTTAGCCTATAAACCCCTCCCTGTGGCTCGAAACACTGATATTTCCAACATCTACCTGGAAGTTCAGCTTCAGCCAGTTCAGTGGTTACCCAGTGGAGGTTTGACCTGGGCTGCCCACGGTGCCAGGGGATGTAAAACTCTGCTGCTTGGGACAATCAGGGGCAGCCAAAACCCCCTGATGTGAGGTCTGGAGTGCTTCTCCCAGCCCGTAAAAAGCTGAACAACACAGGAAAATCATGGAGCAGCAAGTCAATCCCCCATTTTTTGTTTTATTTTTTTGCAAAAATCTACCATATTTCAAGTAGTTCTCCCCTTTGGTGCCAATAGGATTCCAGGAAAGCAGATGGGAGACCTGTAACACCTTTCAGCTGAAAGAATAAGTGATATTGCTTTGAATGAGAATCAGGCTACACTGTGCAGTTCTCTCTTGTTAGCTGGACAGGCTAAAACAAACTCAATCAGCACTGTTCTCAGTTAGAAAATGCAGTTAAATTATCAATTATCAGCTTTATGGCAGAGCTTACATGAGCTTGTGTATAACTGGTGCATCCTTTTTCCCCTTTAAATGCCTGAACTGTGTGTGAAATTGTCTTTTTATTTATTTTTTTTACGGGCTCTGGATCTTTGAGGTTGAGCCCTGTTGGGGTTAGCAAAAAAAAAAAAAAAAAAAAGGTTTGCTGAGTTGGTAATGCTTTAAAGCTTTAAAACTGTCTCTCCTCACCCAGAAACAGCTTGGCTGAGGTGAGACCTCGTGGGCTTGCTGGAAACCTCCTTTGTTTTTTCTGGGATGTAAGGGAGCTCATGGGAGAAGCTGTGCCTGAAGATGTGATCTGAAGCCACCACCATATTTCAAGCTGGGTAAAAGCCATTATTTGTGTCCATGTGTGTGTAGGTGAGTGCTCTTTTAGAATGGTTCTGGGGATCAAAACTGGGGAATTAAATCTGCATGTGCTTAACCAAAAGAACTGTAAACCAAGCTTATCTCTTGTCCCTCAGCAACTATGTTTACTTTATCTGACTTCTGTTATGAAGCTGATGTTCCCTCAGGCAAGGATCGGAAATCTACACCGTTCTCAAATGTGATTACAAATTAGGTGAATGCTAGGAATAAGCCAAGAGTTCAGGCTGATCTAAACCCTTACTTTAACCAAGTTATCTAAACTGGTCAATTAAATGACTATAAAGCAATTTAAGGCCTGGTTTCCTATGGTTCTTTGAAGTCTCTTGAGTGAATACATTTAGAAATAATTTATGACAATGCAGTGCACTGGAAAATATATTCACCCAGTTCTTTTCTCAGCTGCACTATTTTGCAGTCTGCAGCAAATTGGCATTACTCTCCCCTGTTTCTGCAAAATGCTCAGCGAGTTCAAATGGCTCTCAAATCTACTGAGACAGTTGAATTATTGCAAAAGTCTGTCTAGGGCTGTAGACATGTGTTCTTTTGACTCCCCCTCCATCCTACTGAAAAATAAACTACTGTTCTTCATGGCTTATTTTGTCTCTGTCAAGGAAACTTTCTGCTCTCATCTCAGGAGGATTGTACAACAGCAATCTGATCCTGACCTTTCTACCTCTTCCTTGAATAACAGATGAAAATTGGACAGTGAGAAGTGCTGTACGCTCCATAACTTGTATCCCAGGCACAATCTAATGACACTCTTCTCCTAGTAAAAACAACAGTTGCAGCAAAGGTTAAGGTAAACAGGTTTAGCTAATTACCTCTTAATCAAATCCAGTTATAATTTACTGCTGTCCTCTGAAGCTCAGTGCCTGCTAAACCATGGGCTTTGGTTGGATTAGCTTATCTCTGATAAATGCAGTGTGATTAATTTCTCCCACAGTACAGCAGCACGTAAATATCAAGTGAGAATAATACATGACCAAATAAACTCAGCTCACACACCATCACAGAAGAGCTCTCCAAAGCCCCCATGTACCAGGCACTGAAATAGAATCCTGAAATAGAATCCTTTTTTTTTTTTTTTTTTTTTTTTTTTTTTTTTACAGAAGGTGATGGTGGGGAAGAAATCATTTCTGTGTTATTCTTTGTTCCAGGGACAACCAGAAGTGAAGCACACTGGCGCTTTCAAGATTTAAAAAGTCACTCTGCATTCAAGTAATGTGCACTTTTGTGTGTGAGAATCCTTGCTACGAGTAAATCAGGTGCATACATGTGACAGAAACATGCATATGTCCTATCAAGATTTGAAACTGTGGACACCTTGAGTGCTTATTTTTTGTAAGTTGTCTTTCTAAAATATGAAATAGTCTGTTTCTCTGGGAAGTGAGAGGAAATAAAGAGAGCTCAATTAAAAATCCATTTGAAATGTTTATGTGAGATCTGAAACTACATATACTTCTTGAGTTTATACTTTGGTTTCAAGCTCAGGCTGGTTTAATCAAAACATTTGTTACTTCATGAGCAAACTTTAGACTATTTTTTTAAAGAAGCAGCTCAGAGGTAAAGTTCTGTGTCAAAATAGTAAGGAAGCTGTAATCCCCAGAGCTTTCCTAGAAGCCCTGTGAAATGCAGCAGTTTTGATTCAGATGTAGTTTGTTTTTTTTAACTTTATACAAATCCAAAACCTGAGGCAGACAGAAAATGTCTGCATGAAGTCCTTGCTGTGGCTGGAAGCAGCAGGGCTGGGTATGTCTCTATGTCATCCTCAATGGGGTAGAACCAATTTATGTGATTTTTAGATAAAAATCTCACCTTGATTTGGCATTAGCTTCACTTCAGTGCCACTCCTACTGCAAAGCAGCAAGCTGTTTGTAGTTTGCAAAATAATTATTTTACTAACACATTGCCCTCAGTCTCAGCACTGTAGGTTTGGATTGGACAGCAGGAAAAATTTCTTCATGGAACAGGCTGCCCAGAGCAGAGGTAGATTCTCTGGAGATGTTCAAAAATGTGTGGCTTTTGAGGACATGGTTAATGCTGAGCACTAATCAGGGATGTTGCTGGGTGACAGCTGGACTTGATGGTCTCAAGGTCTTTTCCAGCCTTCATGGTTTTGGCATTCTGTGTCCTTTTCCTGAGATGTTGAAGAGCTGCTGCTACACTCAGCAAATGTAGAACACAAATTTTCATTTCCTCATTGTCAACCACGGAGTGATTGTTGTTTTTTTTTTTTTTTTGTTTTGTTTTGTTTTTGGTTTTGGTTTTTGTTTGGGTTTTTTTTTGGTTTTGTTTTTGTTTTTTTTTTTTTTTTTTTTGTTTGTTTTTTTCCACTAGCAAAAGCCAGGGCATATAGTTTCTCAAATCCCAGCACCAACCTACATTTAATGTGGTGGGTATCCTGATGGGCAGGGACACCTTCCACTGTCCCAGGCTGCTCCAAGCCCTGTCCAATCTGGCCTTGGACACTTCCAGGGATGCAAGGACAGCCACATCTTCTCTGGGCAATTCACACTTTGTCTCTGCTGCTCTACAGTCACCAGGGTCCAGCATTTGAAGGGAGCAGTGAAAGGAAACAGAGAAACTCAAGCTGGGCACAGCAGGTTTGAGTATTTTCTGAACAAAGACCTAAACTTCCACTCTGTAGCTCAAAACCAAATGTGACAGGTTTTCTGCATTATTGAACTGGCCAACTTGTTGAAGGAAGGCAACATTCAAAAAGAAAGAGCTGGATGTAAAAGTGGTCCTGAAGTAGCTGTGGTGGAAAGTGACTTTGAAACAGACCCACATCCTTTCACAGAAATTATTAAATCCCTTCACTGGGACTGCTTCACAGTGACATGCCTACTATAAATAAATGATGGGCTGAGTTATAGGAGCATTTATACCTTCTCTTTGCTGGGCAGAGTTGCAGTTGTCACTACCCTTTGGTTTTCTCCTGATTACATATATTTTTTCCAGCTCTTCTGTCGTGCGCCTCATGAAAAGAGAGCTCAAGTTCAAGGCTGTGTGAGATTTTTCTCAAGCCATTGGAGTTCCAGCCAGTAAGTAAGCATCCCAGCACACAGGCCAAATTAATTCCATCATCATCAAATGGAAACAAAGTGCCTGAGACAAAGTGACTGAGAGGTCAAGGAAATCTGCAGCTGAGAATCAAACCGGGGCCGGTTGGGAATTCAATACGTTAAAGGTGAACGAGGGGGCATTTTTGGAGCTTGGGGTACACTCCAGTGGTTGCACGCAATCCTTCATGCTTCTTGTGGCTTTATCTCAGATTTATTGTTGACTGATGCACGAGATGAAACAACAAGGGTTGTTCTGGTGTGTTGAGTTTCCTCCTTTGAATTAATTCTGTACCGCTGACACGATCGCTGTATGAAGCGACTCCTCAGAAAACATTTTTAAATTCTGCACCAGTGCAGGAAAGCTTTAGTGTGTCTGACAGCTCTGGAGCTGCCCGGTCAGAAGACAGGTCAGGGTTCAACCTATTAAACTTTTGGTAGCTGCAAGATGCGACATGAGCTGGATTGCCTGTCCACCAACACAGACCTGATTGCTGCTCCCATTTCCTGATGCAGCAAAGGACAAAGCATGAAAGAAATTAATGCACGCATTTTATCCCCATCAGGGCTGACATCTTTCTGGCTGACTGATAAGAACCCCTCAGATGATCAGATAGGATATCTTTCTCAGCTACATGGTTGGTTTGCCTCAGAGCAGCACTGTTCTTTTAGAGTCACTTCCAGACAATGGCAGGTCTGGGAAAATAGGCAAAAAACCACAAGCTAGCTTTTGGGTGAAAACAGCTGTGTGTTTTCAGTGCAATTGTAATCTGGCACCTTGAATTCGTGACCCTTTAAATTTGGTGTCATGTGAACCCTGATTACTCATCCCTTGAGGGAGAGGAAGTCTATCTGAGAAGCTCTCACACTTCCAAACTGCCCCGCTCTTCATGGCTTTAAGCCACATAAAAGTAATAACCTTTCCATAAGATACTGCTCAGTGGATCTTGGAAATGCCTTGGAATAGGACTTACTCAGCAGATTTGAATAAAACCCAATCTCTTGTTTTTACAGTGTCTGTGGATTAAAGTGTGAAATGTAACCATTCTGACAAAAATCTGTGCCTTTCCACAGCCCTGTTTCATATCAAACCTGGAGCATTTGGGGTGCCTGCTGTGGCATGCCATCTGGCTCTGCTCTGCCCTAACAGGGCACTGGGCTTGTGAACATTGCTCATGTTTCCCAAAAGCATATTTTGTACCTGCCCAAGCCACCCAACAGAGCCTTGCTAACCCTCCTTTCCTGAATCCTTGCTCCTGTTTCTTTTAGCTCCTCTTTGCACAACCTCACACAGCAGTGGCCTCATAATTTAGTTAATCTTACCTCAGCCAAACTCTTTCAGAGCTTTGCCTCTTGGCCAGACTCCCCTTGCACACAAAGCGTAGAGGAAATTCTGTGGAAAGGGTGATTTAACCTGTCACCATCCAGATGTAGAGTTAATTACCCTGGAAGGCTCCAGGACACTTCAACTTTTCATTGCTTTATTAGGGACTCGTGTGTCTGGTCTAATCACCTTACATATCCTCCATAGCTAAGAAAGGCAAATAAAGGTGCTTTAAGGTTTTTTTTCATCTCATGACTGAAGTGAGGGAGAGCAATCCCTCTCTGGTGTCCCAGAGGACAGTAGGATTGCAGTGGACATGGATCTGAGGTGAACTGTGGCATCTGACTATACTTGGGGTCCCCAGTTTGCTGAGGAATCCCACACTGGAGTGGCTGGGTTTTGAAGTCAGGAGCCTCCAGTAAAATTCTGATAGTTTTTTAGGAGGAGCCTTGGCAAACAGAAACTGTTTTTTCAAAATGGTTCCTCTGTGGGACAATTAACTCTGTTGAGCTATGATAAGTCTTTTTAAAACAGATAATTCTTGGCAGATGTTAAGAGAGTAAGTGTTGCATGCTATTTGCATTTAATTGTTGAATCCTATTGAGCTAAGTAAATTTTATCTTTCCTTTACCCTTCTCATTAATGCACAGAAATAAATACTTCCTTTCCACATGGCCTGTTTAGTTTCACCTTGGCAGTTTTCAAACCTAGTTTGTAAGGTTTGGAAAGATTGCCAGCTGACCATGACACGGATGAATGTGGAGGTATTGATGAACATAATCTGCACTGGGAGGGCTCCATCAGCTGGAAGTTTGAGTGCTTAGTTCCAGTGACACCAGCTCTGAAGAGCCTTTCACTTTTGAAAGAGCGTGGAATTCTTCTTCTGGCATCTCTGGCGAAAAACACAGATTAAAATGTACTTTTTGTGCTTTTCCCTGCCATTGTTCCTGTGGGGAAATGGCCTGTGTGTTTATGGCAGCCCTTGCCAGGTGGCACAGGGCTCTGTCACTCATTTGTCAACACCCATGGGCTTGGTCTGTAACGCTCAGTGCACTGGGGAAAAGATGATGCTCTGACTTTTCTCACCCTGAGCTCATCCAGGAGCTTTCCTCATTGTGCATCTCCTCCTCTGCTCCATGAGGGCCCTAGATACAGCTCCATGGGTCCTGGTACGAGTGAGCTGCTGAAAAGCTGAACCTAAATCCCCTTTGTGAATCCAGCCCCTTTGTAGATGCCAGCTGTGCTTGGAAATTTGGCTTAGGATCTTAAAATCACTTTGTAGATCCAGCCCTCAGGCACCTTTGACAATCCGTCCATAGGAAATGAGGTTTTTTTCACCATAAGTGTGAAATAGGGTATAACTCTGACTGGTTTTAGTGCAGCTAAGATCATGTAGCACTTTTTATAGACTGCCAAAGGGTCTAAATATGGTCAGTAAACCAGAAGGTGTTTTAAGGGGAGTAGGCAGAAAGGGTTTAGGTCTGCATGGGCTCATTGACATCTGTATTTAAGGCATGGGGGGTACAGTGATGCCTTTGGGGAAGAATGCAGCTACTTGCACTTTATTTCATTCCTGCAAATTCTGTGCCAAGCCACTGGACTTGAGGAGAGATGATTCTTTTCCTTTTTCTTGCCTCTGAACGCACAGGCAAGCAAATAATGAGGCATTATATGCTGGCCCACTGTACAGAAAAACAATTCACTGAAGAGCTTGGCCTCTCAATGATTACTTTTACTTCCAATTCATTATTTTAAGCAAGTTGGGTTTTCAGCACTGAGCCTCCCCTAGGAGAAGAAACAAACCAACACTTTCATTAAGGTGTGTACAAGAATTTTGAAGCAAAACTGACTGTGGACCATTCTGAAAACACCTCAGACTCTGCAGCTGAATGGATGCATGCTTTGCTGCAGTGGGGGGCTCTTACAAGCAGGCTGCTGTCGTCTACTTCTTGGAGCCTGACGTCTCGTGGAGACAACAATCGCTTTTGTTTTGCCAAGGGAAAATATGTAATAGTATATTTGTTTTAACAAAGAAAGGTATCCTGTGAAGTGGGCTCCTGGGGACCTGAATTTTTACCATACGGACTCCAGGTCGCAAGTGTAAGAAAGTTTGGGATGGTTTGTGGTCTACAGACGCACTGACAAATGTGTGATTTAATGTGGAGAAACACCAGCACAATGACCCTTTCAGAGACCTCTTTAAAACATTATTGTTTCCTGCCTTCCAGCAGTCACTTCTGGAAACTGGAACGTAACGCTGAACCCTTCACTGGTTTTAATGTCACCTTCACATAACTGCTCCCCTTTGGAAAGAGATGCACAGGTGTTAATCTACTTATGCTTTTCATCTGTTTTAAAGGGGGCTACGAGAAAATGCTCTCTGTGTTTCGCATCCACCAGCTTCCTTTGCCTTGTGTTACAAGAAGGCTTTGTGAGCACACCCGAAGAGTTTTCCTTTTGCAAGCCCCTGGAATCTTCAGAGGAATTGCTTCCTGAGTTTTATTTTGTGAAGCAAGGCCTGTGGGAAAGCCATATCAAAACCATCTTAGCTTTGAAGTTGGCTGATGTTTTCTGGAAGAGGGTTTTGGATACTGGAGCTTAGGACATGATGAAGTCTCTTCTAGTATCCACACAAAATCTCATCTGTGAGACTCAGTTGCATCCCAAGCTTGTTGCTCAGGTCCTTAGATGACACAGTCACTAAAAATCTACTTTTACTACCAACTTACACGCCAGTTTACTTATTACCCTTCAGGTTTTTAACTCAGATTTTGACTTCAACAGGTGGGTGCATTGAAACCCTAGCACTGTATGTTGTGTGTTTTCTTGTCACCTTTTTTTATGCTGCCTGAAAGGAGTTTAGCTGCTTAAGGGACACATGGTAAAGTTCAAGATTGAACTTGGTGATCTTAAAGATATTTTCCAACATGATTCTCTGATTCTATTGTGTGAATATGGGAATGTGAAGTTGTTGAAGCAAATGAGCCTTGTCCAGGGGGAGCAAAATAATGAAATAGATATTTTTCCCCCCTTGACTTTTTTTCACTATCCCTCCTTGCAGCAGAAAAATTTATTACCACAGAAACTCCTTGATGAGCTCATTGGTTCAGCACCAGCCCAACCCAGAGGGAGTCAGAGGGCAAGAGGTTGCACCAAACATGGACTTCAGAGGTACAACGAGGTGCCTGTGGTATGGAGAGCTCAGGCAGTCACACCAGGGAACAAAAGTGCACATGCTGGAGGTGTTGGGGCTGCCCAGAGCTGGCTTGGGCAGGATTGCTCCTGTGCCAGGGCAGGTGGAGCCTCTGATGCCTTTTTTGGGCTCACCTAAAACCAGAGGCCAGACAGAATTAAGAGAATAAAACTAGATATATTTAATAAAGGGCCTTCAGGCACATTTAGGGCAGATGAAGCCCTCCCAGAGGCCACAGCCGAAATGGACAATGCTCATGAGTTTTTTCAGACAATTATAAGTTTGGTCCTTTTGCATTTCAGGGGTTAATCCTCCAATTCCAGCTTCAGGTGATGAAGTCATTTACCCCCAGTTTGCTCCCCCCAATTCAGTTTTTTTTATACTTTCAGGGCCCGAGGCTGTAGGGTGTCCTTGAGCTTCAGGCCCAGAGGGATTGTGTTGTCTGACCCAAATGTGAAGACAGCAACTAACACTGCAAATGGAGCTCAGAGTTACACCCTAAAGCAGCACAGGATTTGAAAAATATAAAAGATGAAATCTTAAGGCATCATCTGTGCCTGGATGGCACCCGGACTCCCCAGCCCCATCCTGTGCCAGGGTCTCTGACTCCTGCCAGGCATCAGAGCCACTTGCAGGTGCCAGGGCAGTGCCTGCTGGAGCTGCTGGGCTGAGCATGCTGCTTTTTTGCCCACCAGAGACCTGTCAGCTCCATGCCCACCATCTGCTGCTGTGCAGCCTCCCCTTTTATCACATCTGCTTGGTTTGCCAGGGGCTGGGTGGATAAATGAGGTGTGGTTGCTGTGAGCACTGCTCAGAGGGGCAGAGGAGCTGGTCAGTGAGGTCATGATGCAGCTTTAGGGCCCTGACAGTCCAGGCGCTGCTTATCAGATGCAGATAACGACCCTTTCTAGGTTTGCAGTTTGATTTCAGCATCTCATAACATCCCCTTGACTTGCCTCTGTGGATCACACCTCCACACATGCAGTGCTTTTATTCCACACACAGATGAAGCCGGGAACTTTAAGGTCAGTGTGGAATTAAGCAGAGCAAGATGCACAGTTCTTTTAGATGTGTGTTCTTTTTTTTGATGTGAGCTTTCTACCCCCGTGCTTTCTGCTGAATCAAGAGGTTTACCAAAAACAAACATTTCAAAAATTAAAATGAAATTCCCATGCCTTTCCCCAGCTCTTTGACTGTTCTGTCAGGAAAGCACAGTGGAACAGAGCCAAACGTGATACTGGGCTCATCAATGACAAATTCAGATTTTGAAGGTGTGTTTGCTGAAAAACCAGGAAAACTCCTTTTTAATTGCTTCAACAAATCCTTTATTTTAACCTTTAAATTCACAAAGAGGATCCACAAAGGACAAGGAGACCCAAACAACAGCTTAATAAATGAAGAAGTCAGTTTATTCCATCACTGGCAGCTGAAAAAGTCTTCTTTCTATACTTTGTCTGCGCACAATAATTAAATGTGGGCGTTAATTGGAGCCTCAGCTGAGGCATTAACAGCTTTTACTGTTATGTAACAGTGTCAGAAATAAATGAAGGCATCTTCAGCTGCACACGTGGACAAGAAGGAGAAGACAGTCAATGCCCCAAACCAGCTTAAAATAATGAATCTTGTGGCAGGAGAGAGGGAAAATCATTTTGTAAAGGACAGAGGAGACACAGGATCAGGAATGGTTCCTGAGGTCAGCATGAGCCCATCTGACAGGGAAGCAGGGCCACAGAAGCCTCACGTGCCAGGAAAGCATCACACTGCCACTCCGGGAGTGAGAAGAAACAGGTTCAGATTGACAGAGAAGTGCCTTGCCAGAAATGGAAAGCAAAATGGGGTTATTCAGCAGGATGTCTGACCTGATCCCAGCCATGAGCCTGAAAGTCAGGGGTGACCAGGAGATCCCAGATGAGAGGGGGGCTGAGGGAGGAGACACAGCTTCGTTCCAGTGCCTCGGAGGTGGGAGCTGGCATTTCACAAGGAGGTACCACAGAGGTGGCCTGAGAGGAGACAAAATAGTTTAGGTGTGTCAAATTTAGGAAAAGGAGACAAATCAGAGCAGAGAATATCTGCCAGGAGCCAGCATGGAGATGCCAGTGGAATTAATGGGAATGACAGATCTTCAGGAGGGGTGCGGGGTTCCCTGAGCTGCAAGTAAGGATTTTTAATGCAGGAAATAAAGAAATATATATATAAAATGTGTAATGTTTTCATTGCAAAGGTCCCCTCTTTTCCCAAAGAACGTAAAAATGAGTACTGTGGCACCAGTTGCCACGATGGAGATTTATGTGAGGTATAAAGGAATTTTGCAGCCAGCTGTGCTCTGTGATCTATCAAACAGGGACTCCTTATCCATGAAATACCACTGTACCTCAGCACAGGAGAAATCACATAACTGTTTTCTGAGGAATAAAATACCACAGTCCTCCCATTATGACAAATAGCTCTCAGTTGCAACTGGGAAACCGTGGAGATAGTTAATCTTTTGTCATGTTCTGCACGAACAGAGAAAAAACTGAATATATATCCAGTATTGAATTACTTGTTCATTTATTCCAAGTTAAAGATGCTAATTACTATCTGTATTTTCACAGCCTTATCTGATTATATTATTAACCTGACAAAAGGGCAGCCAAAATTCAAGATTAAGCTTCCAGATAATGCTAATGGATTCATTTTCCCTCATCTCTTCTGTCTCTTGGCTGGTTTTCATTCGTTCATTTGTAAGGCTCCTATTAGCCCATGGTTATTTCAACACAACGTGCAACATAGATGTGGAATTTGATCTTGATGTTATTCTCCACTATTTAAAATCTGACTTCAGATCTGTCTGTCGCCCGAGGAAAGCAGGAGAATGCAAATAATGATCTGAGATTCAAGAAAACAAATAGGCAGAGGAGCAGGAGAGCCTGCTTTGGAAATGCCTGCTGGAAAGGAGGCGCGGAAGGAAGGTGAAAAGGAGTCACAGAGATGTGTTCCACTCACTGTCAGGATGACAGAGCCAGTCAGCAGCACACCCTGAAAATCCCCCAGGGTTCCTCTCATGTCAGTGGCCCTGATGCTCTCCATGGGATGTGTGAACTGCAAAAAGGCAGAAGAAGACAGCAGTTTTGTCAGTGCTTTCAGAGTTATTATCAGTTTTAGGATTAAAGACTCAGCTCCCAGATTTTACACTGAGGTCGAAACCACATTTTGCATTAAAGGAAGGGTACATTGCTGACTCTCAAAAACCTGTTTACAAGAAGCTGTGTCCGTCAAAGGCTATGGCAAAAAACAAACAAACAAACAAAAAACCAACACTATTTTTAAAATTCTCATGGAGCTGCAGCCAATGCTCTGAGGTCCTAAATCAAGATCTTTAGATGACTGCTGTTGGCGCTGGGGAAGTTATGAATTCTGTCTTCTTTTTGTCAGAATTAGTGGCAAGTCATAGCTGGTGTCAGCTTATTCCACTGGCTGATCAGATTTCCAACCGTTTGGGAATTTCAGCCATTTGGGGTTTTCAACGTTAGGAAGATGCTGATGTCCTGCAAGTGCCTTCATACCTCCAGAGCTCAGAAGCTCGCTGGCACACGTGTGGGTGTGTATGCCTTGAAGTGAAGGCGACAAGAGTTTCTGTGGAGACAAAAGTAAAAACATGGGGTGGAGAAACACCTGAGGGAAAAGAAGAATAATAGGAAATAATGGGCTGTGAGCGCCAGTTCTGGGGGAATGAAACTTGCTCCTGTGTGTATTTGCCATGTTTGTATAATCCTTCCCCCAAAGGGACCAAGCTCTGACTGTTCCTTACACTCAAGAAGATGTTTTACAGGAAGAATGATGAAAAACACCTTTTTTTTGCTGCTCAGACATGGTGAGAACACCAAATTACATAATTGTGTCCAGTACGTGTTCTGTCTCAAGCCCTGTACCTCAGCTGCTGCACATGGAAAAGTGAAATTGGGAAAAGGGAAATTATTGTTTCCTATGGAAGATCTGTAACACTCAGGAAATCTACATCCCATCTACTGAAGGCTCGTTTGTCTGTCTCTGTCCTTGGTGAAAAATGTGATTAATCTATTCCCACAGCTCAGGCACACAGGGCAACACGGAGCTCCCTCCGCCTGGTGTTTCTCTGCCCTGCTTGCCCTGGCAGGAGAGGATTCCTGTGCAAATCCAGGCACGGTGAGCTGAGATCCATTTCCCCAAACCTGGGGAGGTGAATATGTACTCAAAGACTCATTTCTCCTCTTGGATGAGGGATAAAGCTCAGGCGGAGGGGTCAGAGGTAGGGCTTTATTTTTGGGTGATGGCTGGAGGGCTGTGCTGAGTGAAGGCTGCTCTGCTGCACTGCTGGGGCTGTTCTCCTCCCTCCTCCAGAAATTTACTGCTATGAACACTCCTAAAATTTTTTTGCAGACTCATTTTGACTGCAGTCAAAAAAAAAAAAAAAAAAAAATCCCTGCACAACTTTGCCTGCCCCAAAAGGCATTTTAGGGGATTTGCACAGGTGGGAGCAGCCTGGGACCTGGCAAGGGGACCGTGCTGGGACATTGAGGGTGGTCTGGGGTCACAGGGGCTGTGCTGGGACCCCTGGCTCAGGTCCTTGCCCAAGGGCCACCATCTGCCACGGGCACGGGGGACAGGCTGAAGTCAATCAGTTCCCTTTTAAATGATTTTATTTCTTCAAGGAAAACAAGGTCAGATGGAGGTTTTTGGTGTGGGTTTCACTCGTCTGGCTGGTAAAAAAAGGAGGAATAAGTTGTCATGGATGCTGAAACAGGAGCAGAGGATCTGGAGCAGGCAGGGTCCCCTGAATGAGTGACTACGTGTGCTAGTTTGCTTCCCTGGCAAAAACTGGAAACAATCTGTCCTTCTTTAGATGGTCCAAAAATCTACTTAAAAAAATCAAACATTGAGGTTGGGTTTAGTTCAAATTATTTGCGGTGGATCCATTTTATATTTTCAAAAGGGTTTGTAGCCTATATACATATATATAGCTTTATATTAAATATTATATAAGATAATGAAAACACTGCTGAAAACACCTCTGAGCTGATCACAGAATTCCTTAGTTTACTGAAAGTAATATTTTTCATTATACTAAGAAGGCCAACAGTCAGAAATTGGCAACAATATATTTATTTAAATTATTTCCTAAAGTGCTGATGAGGAAAGAATAAAATCAAAAACGTGTATTACTCAATGTAAATGCTTTCACAAACCAGGGCCTTTTTTTGGGAGAGAAGTATTTCCCACCTGAGCTGCCCACCTGAAAATTTTACTCATTAATTTAGCAATGTGTGTCTTCAGGTCTGTCTGCTGACATCAGAAATTCGCTCCTCCAGCTATCTGCTTTCATTATCACTCTCCGTACTGCCGTATCTGCAGATCTGTGTGCTGCTACACCCACAGCCTTGGCACTGAAACCTCGAGTCTCTGTAAAACAAAATAGTTTTTACATTGATACATGTTCTGGATGAATTATACGTAAGATTTTTAGCACTGTCATATTTTGTGTGAGATGTGCACAAATGCTTAGGCGTCCTTTACATAAGGGTGGTGGGGGGGAAAATTACCTGCTTGTGTTTTGCCAGCAGGGGCCAAATCTGGGATTTCTGTAGAGAGCTGGCTTGCAAAAGTGTGACTTAATAAAAAGGAGAGGCCAGTTCCTCTTAATTGTGAACCTGTATTTACAGGCTGCCTTCCTACCATTCCAGGTAAATTTAAATTGTATTTTAATAATGATAATGATAATGATGAAGATGATCATGATAATAATAATAATAATAATAATAATAATAATAATAATAAATATAACGATAATGATAATAATAATAATAAAAAATGACATGGAAAGGCATTGATTAGGGCATGTGTGGCAGACTGCTGCTGGTACAACATCCGAACATATCCGAGCATGCTGCCCACGGCACCCCGAACCCTCTGATTCCAGGATTTCCGATGGTTTTCACTCCAGGAGCTGGATCCAGAGAGCGCTAGAGGGCAGGCTAGACTAGAGTTACCCCCCCAAACAGCAATAAAAGGATTCAAGTGCACAATTCCACTCCAAAGTACAGCTGGAACCAGAATGAAAGCCTCGCATCTCGCTAAAAGCCTTTAAGGGGAATCAAGCCACTTCACGAGGATTATTTTGCTCTTATTTGGGGCGTTTATTCCAGAGCACAATGACAAGAGGCTCTGCGAGGAAGCAGGCGTAGGTTGGAGGTTGGTGCAGCTCCCGTGGGGGGTTTCCTCTTCCCTCCCCACCCGAGGGGATGCTGAGAGCTTGTCCTCCTCCATCCTCCTCTTCCACCCGCCCTGGACCTGTTCTGAACCATGCCTGCACAACAAGCAACTGACTATTTGAAATTTTACTTTATTTTATTCTATTTTGCTATTAATGTCCCGATTCTGCAAGCTTTCCCATCTGCAGGGCTGCGTTTGCTTCTGCCTCACCCACACGTTGGGGCAGAAGGAGGAAAAAAAATAAGAAGTAGGGCTGAGCTCAGTGTGGCCTTGCGGGGCCTGGAGGGGCTGCGGGAAAGATGGACACAGACAATTGCCAAGGGCTGCAGGGACAGCAGCCAGGGAATGGCTGCCAGTGCCAGAGGGCAGGGCTGGATGGCATCTTGGCAATGGGGAATTGTTCCCTGGCAGGGTGGGCAGGCCCTGGCACAGGGTGCCCAGAGCAGCTGGGGCTGCCCCTGGATCCCGGGCAGTGCCCAAGGCCAGGCTGGACACTGGGGCAGTGGAAGGTGTCCCTGCCATGGCAGGGGGGTGGCACTGGGTGGGATTTAAGGTCCCTTCCAACCCAAACCTTATAATCTGATCCTGTGGTTCAGTGTGTTGGGGTGCTGAGCTGACCCCTCCAGCCCTGGGGGAGTCACTCCCAGTCTCCCAGTTCTGCAGACCCCTAACTGCAGAGACCCGTCCTGGGTCCCTCCTGATGCTGGGATGTGATTCCTTCTCACACAGTCAGGAATCACAGCTCTGAGCTGGGCAGGGGGGAAGCAGCCTGGTCTGCTGGCATGGAGCCACTGACTGAGGAAAAAATACTGGTTATTACCAGCATAATCCAATATATTGATTTATTAAAAATACCAGTATATTAATTTATTAAAATAAATTACCCCCGCAGCAGTTCACAGGGTTGAAATTGAAGTGGATATATTTTTTTTTTTTTCTTGTTTTTGTTGTTCTCTCTCTTGCATTTCATTGTCAGCCCTTATCACTTTCTGTTCAGATTAACCAACCATCCCAAATTGTCAAGGAAACTCTAGGCCTGGGAAGTGATATACTTTAAATGTACTTTTAAAAAACATATCCTAACTGGGAAGGAGATGTGTTTTTATCCACCCCTCAGTGAAGACACATTTTTTTCTTTATAGCATGTTTTTTACCACCCTATCCACCCTGAAAGTGCCTTTAAGAGTTTATTCCAGCATTTTTGAGGCCAAATTTGTCCCTGGTATTACACAAATTATTGAAACTGTCTGGTCCTTGGTCAGAGTAAAAGTGATCTGCATTAAGATTACAGGTTCAAGGTGTATTTCCTGGTTTCTTATGATGTCCTTCCCAGATTCTCCCACTGCTGCTCAGCCTATGTAGGCTATCAGTTCCTCTTTTACCTTCCAATGCCAAACTGGAATAATTGACCTGGATAGCAAACAGAATTCACCAATTTTCATAGCACTGCCAGGGACGCATTATTTGAAAAGTACACTGCTCTGTCCTGTCTTTTCTGACACAGCAGTGATGGACAGAACAAGATGAATTATCAGTGTCTGCTCCTATTTTAGTTTTTTTTTTTCTCGGGGCTTTTCTTTGCCAGTAGAACAAATCCTGAGTTCCCAGGATAAACAGGAATGCAGCTGAGCCCCAGCCAAATAAAACCTCCCTTAACACCTTCAGATTGTGCCCTGCCTGAACAAACATCCTGAAGGGGGTTTTCTGAAGCTTTCTGCCTCCTCTTGACCTCGTGTCATGGGAACTGGAGGAGGTTTGATATTGGTTTTTGGGGAATGGGTTTGTTCTGGTGCTGACTTCTCAGTGCACCATACAAGGCTTCACACCACGACACCCTGAGCTGGTGGCTAAGCCAGGCTGAGGTGTGCCCTCAGAGGGATGGGTAGAGCACAGGGAAGCAGGTTTTCCTGCTAAGGAGAGGTCAAGAGAATCAAAAAGTTCCACTTTTCCTTGTAAAATCCGCCTCCTCCCCGCAGTTACCTGCTGTGGTGCTGGGGATAGAAGTGAGAGTGCAACAGCAGATGAAAAATGGAAAGATAAAAACAGACAGGACTCTGTTGGAGATGGTGGATGGATGCTCATGGATTTTGAGGGGCTGGAGTGTGTCCAGAGAAGGGACTGGAGCTGGGAAGGGTCTGGGGAATTCCTGAGGGAGCTGGAAGGGGCTCAGGCTGGAGCAAAGGAGGCTCAGGGGGACCCTGTGGCTCTGCACAGCTCCTGCCAGGAGGGGACAGCCGGGGGGTCGGGCTGTGCTGCCAGGAACAGGGACAGGAGCAGAGGGAACGGCCTCAGGCTGGGCCAGGGCAGCTCAGGGTGGGCACAGCAGGAAGGGATGGAAGGGCTGGTAAAGACTGGAATGGGCTGCCTGAGGAATGGTGGAATTCACTGTCCCCGGGAGAGCTCCAAAAGTGTGTGGATGTGGCGCCGGGGACATGGGTCAGTGCTGGGGGAGTGGCTGGACCTGATGACCCCAGAGGGCTTTTCCAGCCTAAAATAACCCTGGGATTGTCTAAGCCCAGCTCAAAGGCCAAGAGCAGGACTCTCACTCACTCAGCCCCTGCCAGACTCCCAGCTGAGGATGAATTAAATACCTGACTATTGTATTTTCAGGGTTCCCAGACGAAGGCAGGAATGATGAATCTGACTCCATGTTGTCAGAAAGCTAATTTATTATTTTATGATACTATATTATATTAAAGAATACCGTACTAAACTACACTAAAGAATACAGCAAGGATACTTACAGAAGGCTAAAAAGGCAATAATGAAAACTCGTGACTCCTCCTAGAGTCTTGACACAGCCTGACAGTGATTGGTCATTACGTTAAAACAATTCACATGAAACCAATGAAACACTCACCTGTGGGTAAACAATCTCCAAGCACATTCCAAAGCAGCAAAACACAGGAGAAGCAAATCAGATAAGAATTGTTTTCCTTTTTCTCTGAGGCTTCTCAGCTTCCCGGGAGAAAAATCCTGGGCGAAGGGATTTTTCCAGCAAATATGACTGCCACACCTGACCACCATCAGAGTGCCTTTCCTTCCTGTCTTGCACAGCTCCATGGAGTACCAGAGAGGTTTTTTTTTTTGTAAGCCAGCTGCCTCCTGGCTCTCAAGGAATCCATACCATTATCTCTTGAAATCCTGTATGGGCACAGCTAATCTGTGAGATTTTACAGAGTAGATGGTGTGGTACTGCCCAGCCCTTCTGAAATTATTCTGCAGAGCCCCACACTCAAATTTAAAAGAATTATTCCCTATAAATAAGTCTCAGCAAAACATTTCAGCATGAACTTAGCATCTTTATGAGGTTTCACTTCACCCTTGAGCTACTGAATTGCAATTTGGACTCTTTTTACTACAGCACCCCTTCCATGGATCATTATGCTATGTTAAACAAGCCAATTACTATAATTTATATATATTTTATATTTTAAAATATTATAAGTTTTTATATTTTTATTTTACATTAGATATTACATATAATAAACTACAGCAGTAATATATATTATATAATGTACAATGTATCATGCAAAATTAATAATAGATAATACATCATATATTATCCACAATATAAAATACATGACACATAATGATATTGCATAATGCATAAAATACATATTATATATAGGACTCCAATTATTACAACATAATATATACATTTTTATATTTTATATTTTTATAATTTTACACATTAATTGGTAATAGATGACTGATATTACAGCATAATACTTTGCATTTATATAGCATATGCAATATTCGTAGCTATTATATTTCTACATTAACATTATTTATTTTACACATAATTTGTAATGCATAATTTCATATGGAGTAGTAGATAACATTTAGCATAAAATTCACCATACATATCATAGCATGTAATTTATATACCCTATATAGGATGTATAGAAATGATTGCATTGCTATGCATCATATATAGAGTATATAAATTAAATAAATTATGTTACCTGCATTTTACACCCACGTTTAACATTTTAAACTCCTTGTTTGACATTTGTTCCTTCAGGTTAGTTTTCCAAATATTGTCCAGTTAGGTGCACACAAAGGTTTCATTAAATCCCAGCTTTTCCACGTTTTTAGTTGGTCCAGTATTCTTCCACTTGCAGGAAGGAGGTGTAAGAGCAATGAGGGGATAAAAGTATGAATGAGGTTGTGGTGAATGACTCTGGTGGCCTTTAGTCACTGTAGAGTTATTTAATTTCCTGTGGTTTTCTTGGTTGGTCGGCTTGTTTGTGTTTTTGTTTTTCTTTTTTTTCTTTTTTTTTTTTGGTTTGGTCGATCTGAATGAAAATTTCTTCAGAATGAAGAAACAGCTCTAATCCATGAAATAAAAATAATTAAAAATAACAAATTACATGAGAATTACACTCACAGTAACCCATTTTCCTATAGAGAGCCTAAATTCTCTATTAATGAAGTCAAGTTTATGTGTTTGAAGCAAAAAACTATCCTTGAAGTCATTCCAGAGTCCTTCCAATCCCATTCCTTAAAACCTGTGCTCGCACAACACCCACGTCACGCAGCCCATTCCTGTTTTTTGCACTTCCCCTTGTAGGAAAAGCAGGTAATGTTCCTGCCATTTAATTACAAGTTTGATCCTTGTTCTCGGGAACAAGCACCAGCTCTGTGGCTGGACGATTTGTGGCACGCTGGGCAAACGGAACCCAACCCTGGATAAATATTTTAAAATTCCTCTGTATTTACAAGGGCCATTCCCTGCGGGACGCAGAGCCTCTCAGGGCAGGAGTTAATTCAGAGCCAGGGCAGAGCAGCTGATTTTTCCTATCACCCAACGCTGCTGAAATGTTGATTGATTCAGGAGCTGCTCTGGAAAGTGACGGCGCTGACGTTTAAAAAATAAAAAAAAAAAAAATAAATGAAATTACTGGCCCTCGGCAAAATACACAGAGAAGGGAACCCCCACAGCAAGGTTTAATCCCAGCTGAGGTGTCACACAGGAGAATTGCTAAGGAGGGAAAAATGCCTGGAGGATTTTTGGTCAGATTTGTGCTGTTTGTCCTCGCTCTGGGCATGCTGGGACTCGTCAGGAGGGAAGTGCTTGGAGGCCTCCTGATCAAGGTGGAGACTGTTCATGGGGTAAAATTTGGATTTTACCATTTTTTTGGGGTAAGAAAATGGATTTTACCATCCTACAGACCTGCCTGGGGATACTCAGCACTTTGGGAAGGGGCATGCTCCGAAAAACATCTGAAAAACAGTGAGTGATTTAGACAAACAGGGGAGTGATTTAGGCAGGAGCTGCAATTAACTGGAACCTTTTCTACCCACAACTTGGTCAATATCAACACAATTTGCACAATTTCTACTTAACACCACAGCAGTGCCCTAGACCTCTCTGTGGTGACATCAGAGAGGAGCAGAAATGCAATTATCTTGGAGAAAATTCAGATTTAGTCTTCCCAAGGCACACTTTCACTGTTAAAAAGAAGTTAGTGTTAATAAAATAAAAAACCCCTTAGCGTGCTGGAGACACCTGCCTGCAATCTTTAATAAAAAAATGCTCCTTCATTAAAATAATAGTGTTCTCAGAGTTCAATTTTTTTTTAATAAAAAGTTAAGCTTTATTTATAATGACCTTCTGCAAGGAAGCATTAATAATTTTTGCCATAATTTTAAACCAAAAATATGTGTGGAAATTAAAAGGGATTAGAATGTCATTTTTAATATTGAATCAAAATTTATAACTTAAGTTTTGGAGGAAATGTGAAAGCACTTTCAAAACCAAAAAGTTTTGCAGCAGAAGGATACCTTGTGCTGGAAAAAAATGAAATACTTTTACTTTTTTTCATTAAAAATAGCAAATACAAACCTTCCCTTCCACATGTTCTACTATGGGCAGTATTATTCCTAACGTTTGGCTCTTTGGTGTGTTGCTGTCCCTGGGCAGAAAAATCAGCAATAAACATCTTTACCATAATCAAATTGTAGCATCTTTTTATTCTTAGTTATTCCTGGAGTGATTTAGCATTGTGCCTGCAAGTGCCTCTGCTTCTCAAAATGTTACATACAGAACATCAGAAGAAATCCTGTCTAGATTTTTAATTTTCATTGGTTTTGTACAGATTCTGTTTTTAAAATTTTTACGCATTTAAGCCTTGAGCACAGGACTGGGAGGCACTTGTGGCAAAATGGGTGAGTTTTTATTGATTCCCTTATTTTAGGGCTTACCCGAGGTGAGAACACAAACTGTGCTTGGAACTGTGGAAACCCTTTGGGATGATTTTTGGCCTTGCAAATCCAGTAAGTGATGCCTTTTTTGGGGCTACCTAAAAACAGAGGCCAGACAAAATGAAGAGAATTAAAAGTGGTTATATTTATTGAAGGGCCTTCAGGAACATTTTGGGCAGACAAAGCTCCCCAGGGGATGTGCCCAAAAATGGACCACATGTCACAGGTTTTCATAATTTTATAAATTTGGTCCATTTGCATATTGGGGGTTAATCTTCCAATTACAGCTTCAGCTAATGAAGGCATTTACCCCAAGTTTGCTGCCCCCAACTCACTTTTGTTCACATTTCTGGGCCCTGGGGCAGTGAGGTGCCCTTGACTGCCAGGCCTGGAGAGGAATTGTTGTGTCTGCCCAAAATGGGACAGCAGCAGCTGACACTGTGTGTGGAGTTTGGAGTTACACACTCAAGAGCTGCAGGATCACAAACACATGAAAAATATAAAAGCTAAAATCCCAAGGTGTGGTTGTGATATTTTGTGAAAATCTCTTTGCTAGGATTTTCTTCTCTTGAGAAGCTGAGAAGGCCTCAGCTTCAAGTGTAAACAATTTGTGATCTGCTGATGCAGCAGGTGCTTCCTCGATTGCTCAGTGTGGGATGTTTCTGCTTGGTGGCCAATCCAGGAGGCAGCAGCTCTCGGACTCTCTGGGAGTCACAGAATTTTGTTATTCATTCTTTGCTATTCTTATCTCGCTTTTTGATGAATCTTTTTCTCTGTTCTTTGTAGTATAGTTATAGTGTGTTTGTTTTTTTTAATGTAATATATACCATAATATAATAAACCAGCTTTCTGAAATGGAGCCAGGATCTCTCCTTCCCTTCACCAAGTCCAGACTGCCCAGAAGACCCACGGTAATACCAAGGCATCACCCAAAATCCCTTTTGCTTCCATGGCACCAAGGTTTCACTCACAGTGAGAGATGGTTCTTGCCTGGGAACTCGAGACCTCAGCGTCCAAACCTCTTCAGCCATCATCCCACAGTGTAAAGGACTCAAAACCAAACAAAGCCCAAGGATGGGGCTCCTGTGACAGCCCAACTCCCTTTGTCTCTTCTCTGGCATTCTTTGCAGGCCCCTCCATTTCTAGTGGGTGCCTGTGAGATGACAGATTCGTTGTTATGATTATTTTTTTGTCTCTCCATGGTGTTTCTGGGCAGAGGCAGAGGCTGTTGTATGTCACTGCTGGTATCACACATTTAGACACATCGACGCTGACCTCATTTACTGTTGGACAACTCCTCTCCCTGCAGTTTATTGTTTGTTTGGCTGTGGGGTTTTGGTTTTTATCTGCCTTTCTTTCTTCCCTTTATTTTTTTTGTTTTTTAATAGTCTCAGACTGGAACTCCCTGCAACTTTTATCTACTCTTTTACTGGAAATACCTTCACAGTAGGAAACCCCCAAGCTCAGTGACTGCAGTGTTCTCAGCTTGTAAGGTTTTCAACATGTCTTATGTTTTAAGCCTGGATAATTCTGCAGAGTGAGAAAAGTCACAGGTGGGCACGTGCTGTGTCTCTTTTGTGGTGGAGATGCAGGGCTTCTGAAAGTGGAGGGGGTAAAAAATGCAAAGTGAAAGAAATATTCATCTGTTTTCCTTTCAAAGTGCCTCTTGCTTCGCCTGAAACATTCCAGAGGAAGCACAATCCACTGCATTCATGGGTTTAATGTGGCAGCTTCCACCTGAATTAACTTTTCTAGATAGGAGATACAAATAAATCATGCTGTTAACCCAGCCTGCCCATCTCTTCTGGCAAGATCTTTTCTTGCCTGAGATGAATTTACATCTGGAGCAGGTTTGTGTGAAAAATTAACAGTTTGAGTCAGAAGAAAAAGGGGCAAAGATCTTGGGTGTGCATGTTAACTGGCTACCTCAGCTATTTATTGGCTCTTCCCTGCAAATATTGTCTCAGTTAAAACCTAAGGGCATCACACCCACTGGTTAAAGCTGGTGTTCTATCCATCCATGCACATGGCATTCCTTGGGAATTCCTTTGACAGGCAAGGAAGAACTTGTCAACTCCTAAACTCCACATTTCCAAGTGTTTGGTCCACGCTCTCCTGCAGAATGTAAACAGGTAGGGCTGTGATCCATCTGCAGGGTTCCAAAAGCAATCCAGCTGATCTTTCCACTCATCTTTTTCAGGCAATTTGTGCCGTATCCCATTTGTGGTATTGTGGAGCTTTAGAAGAATGGATAATTGAAACTCTCAAAACTGTTTTTTAATCACATCTTATTCTGTCAGCAGATTGCCTGTTTCAGTAGGCTTCTGCACATTTCAGTTCCATCATTGTTCCCAGAGCTCAAGTGGAAACAAGCCAGGGATGGCTGAGAAACATGAAAGGAAAATATGAGCAAAATAATCATCCTAAGCCAAGTGTTGGTGGGAGGTGCTATGCAAAATGGGGTAAGCCCACGTTCCTACAATAAAACATTCACATGATAGAGGATAAAGAGGAGTCACAAATAATGGTGGGAAAGCCTTCTGTAAAGAACTTCAAGAACAAATGTAATTTCCAAAGGAGTTTTTAATTGTGGGGAAAAGCACTTTGACCAGCCTTTCCTATGGTTTGGAGTGTTTACCAATGGTGCACTCGCAACTCCTCAAGCCAGTGGGAGCCAAAGGCTATAAAAGTGTCAGCAGAGGGAGGAGGAGCCTCTGTGTGTGCCTCCAAGGGCATTTTGGGGGTGCTGAACTATCCCCCTAATTCACCCGGGCCTGATTCATCCTGTGCCTAGAGCAGTGTGTGATGTAACCTTGCCATATATATGAAATATACCTATTAAAAAAAACCCTCTTTTGTGTCTGAAGCTGCCTCTCCACAGTTTCAGCTGGTGTTTCCTCCCTGCTCCCAGCAGCATAATCCATGTGGTGTAATGGAAGGTGTCAGGGGGTGGAACAAGAGGAGTTTTAGGGCAGCTTCCAACCTATTCTATTCTATTCTATTCTATTCTATTCTATTCTATTCTATTCTATTCTATTCTATTCTATTCTATTCTATTCTATTCTATTCTATTCTATTCCATTCCATTCCATTCCATTCCATATCCCATCCCATCCCATCCTGAAACCTGCCTGACAAAAATCACAGCACCCTTTACATCCATTTTGCAAATCCCTGCACCATTCTCATCACATTAAGACCCGTGTTGATATGGTCAGGGCTAAGCCAGTTGTTACTTGCTAGAAACTGTATTTTTATGTGTGTCATGGTGTCACAAGGATATATGATAATCTTTGCAAGTCTCAAGATAAATCACAATATTTCTTAATGTTATTTTTAGCTGTAACAGTCTGAAAAATTCCCTGCCATAAACTGGTGAAAAAGGAAGTGAAGTCACAAAAGATTGTAAGCCAAATGAAATGGAGTCTGGAGGAGATCTCTTTGAAGAAATACACACTAATTGGGCAGGAAAGCACTGTTCCTGGTCCAGTGACTAGAAATCTGGAAAATTTATCATGTACGGAACTCCAGCTTCTTTCAAAAACGGTGTGTAATCCCGATTTAAATGTATAAATTCTGTGTAATATTTGAATGGAAAAGGTCAGCACTTTCATGGGTGAATTGCACCATAGAGCCTGGGGCCTGTTTCTGTGCTAAACTCCACATCCTTTTACAGTCCTATCATAGGGCTGGCTGTACAGAAAGCTCATTGTTTGCAAGCTGCAAAGAGAAGCCCATTCCTTCATGAAACAAACCAGCTTTTAACTCCGTGGCACATCCCTCAGCAGAAGCATGTCCACAGGATGGCAATTCATCACTGAGAAATGGCAAGTGGGCCGGGGGACTTGACAGCAGTGTCCTCTGGAAAGACCCAGTTTCAAAAATTGCCGCTTCCTCAGCCAAAAGAAAGTTGAAAAAGCCCCTTGTGGCTCCTTGCGAGGGACCCTGCCCACTGCAGTGAGCTTCCAGACAGCTGCCAGTATTTATCTCACTGAGTCCTTCATTTCATCTTCCTGTGCAATCAGACGAGGAGGGAGAAAAAGACACACACACAACTTTACGAGCTCTGAGCCCACACCAGGGACATTTGATATTTTGGCAGCAAGCTTTCTATTTTCCAGCTGTGCCAAGTCAAGAAACATGCTAGGAAAAGAAACTAGTGCATAATTAAGTCTTCCTTTTTTTTTTTTCTCTCTTTTTCCCTTGGAGACTTCTCAGTTGACTTTTATTATTCTCCTTCTCTTTTTGTCTCCTGTCTTGAGAATTTGCTTTGTTTTCGTTTTTTTTCGGGGGAGCTTTCTCGCCAAACAGGTTTGTTGTAAGTTCTCACCATTCTCCTGATTACTAACGAAACGACTCAGCTTTCAAATGCCAAGCCAGAAGAAGAGTTATATTGTGGGGAAAGGGAAACGGGGATGCAGCGCTAATTTTTGTTTTATTACTATTGATGTTACATTGTCAGTGTTGTTACATGACTCCTGCTGCTGGTGCCATTTCAGTCTTGGGTCCTCCCCCTTTGCTTCCTGCTCCTGGTCATGGTCTGTGTCCTTGTCTCCGTCCCTTAGATGAGATTCTCCTCCTGTCATCTTAACGCTCATCTTCTTTATGATGTGATTGGTTTGGCTCCTTGGGCAGATGAGGGGGGCTGCTGTAGGAAAAGACAAAAAAGATGTTAATAGCAGAAGTTCTTGGGCCGTGCCCTGCCTTGGTTGTGGCATCTTTCCTTTCAAACAGTGCTGAATCCAGATCATGGGGCATTCTGAAATATAATTATCAATAAAGGAACTTTTGGGACATGACTGCAAACCTCTCAGTTGAAGGTCCGATATAATTGTGATCTTGAGGACCCTGGAGCAGAATGCCCACACATCCCATTACATTATTTTCCTTTCCTGTCTGCCATGCTGGGGAATTGTTATGTTTCTGCTCATTTAAAGGAAAAAATAACAATTTCCACTACCTGAAAGTGTGACCTCTCATGGATAAGATCCTTCCTGGTAAAACCTAGGACAGCGAGAGCCAGGTTTGTGGTGTTGGGAACTCACTGCAGCTGTTTTTGGGGTTGTGCTGGTTTTGGCTGGGTAGAGCTCCTCTTCCTCCCCAGGGCTGCTGCGGGGCAGTGTTCGGGTGTGTGCTGAGCAGGGCTGATAACCCAGAGATGTTTTTGTCACTGCTGGGCTCACCCAGAGCCGAGCCCTTGCCCTGCCCCTGCTGTGGCCACGCCGGGAGGGTGGGGGGACACGGCCAGGACAGGTGACCCCAGCTGGCCCCAGGGGTGTCCCAGCCCAGCCAGGACAGGTGACCCCAGCTGGCCCCAGGGGTGTCCCAGCCCAGCCAGGACAGGTGACCCCAGCTGGCCCCAGGGGTGTCCCAGCCCCTCTGGCACCCTGCTCAGGGTGGGAGGAGGAGGGCAGAGGGAGGAGGGCGATGTTGGCAGGGTGGTGTTTGTCCCCCCAGGTCACTGTCATAGGTGAGGGGCCCTGCTCCCTTGGGAGCTGCTGAAGGGGAGGCAGGGAATGAATTCCTCCTCTTGCTTCGCCGTGTGCGTGGCTTTTGCCTTCCTTGTCTTTATTTCAGCCCACGAGTTCCCTGTGTTTTACCCACACAGTTCTGAAGAGGAGTCATCCAGCTGCTGATATGGAGTGAAATAAAAAGGGTTGTTTGTGATTCAGCTCTTTGCCCACCTCCTACAATAGCATCACGGATTTTTATTTATATCCTCACATGAGGCACCAGTTTGTGTGCTCTTTGTTTCTTTTTTTTAACTTCTGTTGGGGTTGGGATTGAAGGTATTTGAGATGATATTTT
Organism: Motacilla alba alba; assembly: GCF_015832195.1. Classification (NCBI taxonomy): domain Eukaryota; kingdom Metazoa; phylum Chordata; class Aves; order Passeriformes; family Motacillidae; genus Motacilla; species Motacilla alba. Next base: position 74,218,004 of record NC_052046.1, on the reverse strand, counting down.
GCATTCAGACTCATTGCTTCCTATGAATGTTACAGCTTCACAGCTGTGAGTTCTGTAGTCTTTTATTAGTAAGGCACAAAATGGCTAACTGTCTTTTGTTACAGGGTCTTTTAAGGCTAAACTATCTAATTAAGAAATGGCACTTAAATTATTTTTCTTTTTAACCCAATAACTGATGACTCAAAGCTTGCAATGTGGGATTTTCTGTCTGATTACAAAATATCACCCAAACCCATGAAGAAGAAGGAGGAAGAAGAAGGAAGAAGGTGAAGAACAACAACCTATCTCTGCCCTAAAACCTCCATCTTGCTTCATATTTATTACTATATTCTATTTATTTCTATATTCCAAAACCCCAAACTCTAAGTTTTCCCCCCAGTGATATCACACACTTCTAACCAACTCCACACCCACAATCCCAGTGCTATTAATCAATTTTGGAAACCTTTTCCACAGCCTCAGGTCAAATGCAGTGCTCTCTTGTGGGTCTGTGCCTTTCAGCACAGAAAGTTTAAAATTCTCAACATCCAGGGTTCCAACAGGTCTAGATCAATTAATGTGAATGCTGTTAATTAATCACCAAGCTTAGTTGTAGTTCAGGGTTGCATTGAGGAATCTCTGGTCCTTCTACTCATGGAAATAGAACCATATAATCACACAAGTGTCACAAGCTGGTTTTCACAGGATGGACTTGCAGGCAAATCCAGTTGGTAATTTCGCTAAGAAAAGGAATTGTTTTTTAAATTTTGAAATATATTTAATTTTTTTTAATTGTCAAAGCATTTTGTCATTTAAAAAGAAACTATTTGGGTTTTTTTTATTCTCTTTTTTTTTAAAATTTTGTAAGTTCAGAAGATGAAAAGATCTTCTGAGCTAAATGAAAGAGGTGTCCTGTCTCAAAATGTAAAGTTTTCTGAGTGTTCCTTAAAAAAACAAAAAATGCCTGAAGATCTGTCTTTTCAGCCTAACCATATTTTCTTCCTCTTTAAAAAAAAAAAAGCTGTCCATGGAAAGACAAGAATTGTTTTTCCCCAGGTGTAATTAGGATCTCCTGTACTGTCATCCACACTAAAAGCTGTCTTTGTCTCATGTCTTCCTGAACACAAAGCCAAGAGATTAAAAAGAGAACCTATGCAAAACTACTGCTCTGTTGGGCTGAACTTTCTAATGCTTAGGGAAAAAAATGTTAGGAAGGTATTTTGTACCGTACCCTGAAAGCTGGGGAGGAGAACATTGACGCTTCCCTACTTAGCAGAATTCAGCTGCAAATGTTCAGTTGCTGTTACTGCCTTCTGACTCCTGCCCTCATACTCAGATAAGATTTTTCTTGGGATTCCAGGAAGAAAGGACTGCCAAGCACTCGAATTTGATTTTTACAACCACATTTAAGCTGAGGTTTATTTTTGCAGAGGTGCCTAGGCGATCCAGATGCTTCTTTTCAAGAAAAACGACCATTAACTTGGAATTACCAGATAAAATGCCTTCACTCCATTCAAGAATGACAGCTTTTTACATATTCAGAGTACCAGGGAAGCGTCTGGCGTGGGTAATTTTGTTTTCTTCATTTGTTTTATATGTTCTGTACAAGGAAGAGGAGTCTGGATCTCGCACCACAGACGGGAGAGGCAGCTCAAGTTGACTCAGACAATGAACAACAGGGAGGAGGAATGCATCCACAAAGCCAGTCAGGAGAGGCATTTCTGCCCACCAGAGGAGAATTCCTCTTAGCCAGCTGTGATACCGTTTAACAATGACAGCTCTCTGGTTTGGGGAGTGCAGCATGTGTTCGCAATGCCTGACTCGCAAACTCTGCACCAGATAATGACTTAAAGTCTCATCCTGCTCTCCCCAGCCCTGCCCGTGGTGGCTTCTGTGACACCACAGAGGTGAACGGCTTTGTGTCCTTCCAGAGAGAATCCCCAAAACCTTGGACCCATCCCTGGCCAGCAAGGGCTGGGGATAAACTTTCTCCATGGGTGGCCTGGAGGACACTCTCTTTGATTTTTGGGGACAAGGTGCCAGATGAGACAGCAGCTCCCGAGGTCCCCCTGAGGTTCTGCCCTGGGAGCATCACAAATGCCTTGCTGAAAACATTTTGCTTTGGGAATGGCAGGGGCTGGAGACGTTCCCATGAACTCTGCTAGCCCTTCCTCTGCCCACCCCCCTGAAACCTCGGCCTGGGAGCAGCCAGCATGTGTCTGATGAAAAGCCACTAATGCATGTGCTCATCTTGCACTGAGTGAGGCGTAGCTGGATATTTACATGGCTCAAGGAATGCTTGGTCTTTCTCAGGGCCAAGAAAAATAAAGTCACCAGCCACCCCCCCAAAATGAAAAATGAGGTGCTGCTCCCAGCCATCTGCAGCAAGCTTCGCTTGATTGTTTGTTTGTTTTATTTATTTTTTTAATAACCTCCTAAAGCTTGGTTCAGATTATTTTGCTTCCAAAGTCTTTGCCCGCAAAGAAGCAAATAACCTTTTAATTTTTTTTATTTTCCAAAGAAATAGAGGTATGGAGGAACAGCTCTGCCTGTTTTGTGAAGAGCATGGCACATGAGAAAGCAGGTTAGTCTGGGACAGCTGGAACTGCAGGCTGGCAGCAGGAGGTGGGAAGAGGACTATTGTCTTTGTCAAAAATAAATGTAAGCTGGAAGAAATTTTATCCTTATATTGAAAACAGCATCATCCAAAGAGTTTGCAGCATTAATCAAACCACCTATCTATAAAATACAACACTTTAAATTTCAGGTCCTAGACAAGAGATATCAGCTCATGCTTGATTCTTGCCCTGAGCACAAGCAGGTGAGGATGTGTTTGACCAAAGGATTGCCATTTATGAAAGCCTTGGACAAGGGTGAGGGGGAAGGAAGGGAAAATCCTAATCCACAATATCAATCACCACAAACCATGCTTTGCTGGGAGCCCAGCCTGCAGGAGAGGAGCCCCACCTGCCAAATACACAGTGATCTGAGAGCACCAGGATAAACCACTGCTGGCTGTGCTCACAGGGAGGGAGGTGTTTCTGGCTGAGATAAGGCCTTTTCTCTTCCAGCACAGCAACTCCTGCCTCATGTTGGCAGGGCCAGATGATCCATGAATTGGTACAAAAATCCCTGTTGCAAACAATACCGGAAGAAAAAAACCAATCACTGACCTGAGACATTCTGATTTTCTTTTCTTAAATTCAGGGTGTACATTGCCTTGTGGCAGTACAAAACCTGCTGAGGTGAATAAAGAAAGGCTCTCCAGAAGTTAAAGCTCCAAACCAATTTACATTTAGAAAAGGGGAGTGTTTTGCTGCAGCAGTGTTTGGTGTCCAGCTGTTTTCTGCTTCCAGGGGCTGGGCACCACAGCCCGCTGCACCTCATAGCTGCACCTCCACAAAAGGAAGAAAAGCTGCTGTGCTGTAGGAAATATGTACATGCAAAGGAGCCCAGGACATGAGAGAGAAGACAACTCCCACCATGGCTCCATGGATTTCCAAACTGGGTGCAAAGGAAGGAAAAATTCATTACAAGTCCAAGCCTGTAGGTAATTCCTGGTCCACTCCAGAGAGAAATTGGTGCTGTAAGATGTGAAGCTTGATGTAATTCCCCAAAAGAAGCAAATTCTCTATGCAGTATAGATGCTTAGCTGTGCAAAATCCTAAATCATAATTAGGCTTCTCCTGAAACAGGGCCTGAGCATTTCTTGGGGGAGTCCAAAGAAAAAAAATTACTGAATCAACTGAAACAACTGAAACAGCTACCCGAGAGATGGTGGATGTCTTCACTCTGAGTGTTCAAGGAAAACCAGAGACAATTTTCCTGCAAAGGCTGGAATCACAGATAGCTGGAAGAAACAGTGGCATCATAATGGTTTATTTCTTCCTGGTGAAGATCACAGGCATGGAATGGTTTGGGTTGGGAGGAACATTAAAACTCATGCCATTCCACCCCTGCCTTGGGCAGGGACACCTTGCACTAGACCAGGTTGCTCCAGCCCTTTCCAAGCCAGCCTTGGATACTCCCAGGGATGAGGCAGGATGTTTGTACTAAAATCTCCGTTTTTTACCCCATCAGTTGTGTGCTCCCCTCTGCCAGAATCACTCTCAGGAAGAGAAATAAATAGAACTGAATTGTTCATCCCAGGTCTTCTGACTGGAACAGGCAAAAAATTCCCTCCCAGAGACCCCTCTGATTTTCTGTTGTGTTTTTGAGGTTGATCAATGAAAATGCATGACCTGACTTGATACAAGAGCTGCATGAGACTGCTGTCCTTGCCTGGGGTCTTCCATCATGAGCCCTGCACCATGGTTGTGTTCAGAAGGCATGGGAACTCAAAAACATCTTTTGGGGGACATCACCTCTTTGCCTAGGATCCCCTTAGAAATGTTTTTGATTAATTTTGGGAGTCTGTGCTCTGGGCTCCATTATAAGGATTTTAATTGTAGCATTTTACTGTAAGGGTCCTCCATAACTTGCTATAAAATAGGAGATTTCTCCCAGTCTTGAGTCAAATGAGGGTTAAATTTTACGTGCCTGTCTCTTTGCAAACGTTAAGTTTGCTAGTTTGGTATAAGGTAGCATTTTTTTGTTGCATGGACATATGCGTATTAAAAAGTTCATTCAGATACTAAATATATTGCATTATTTTAATAAATTGACCTAGAAGGAGTGGTAATGGGTTGCCAGACTTAGAAAAGGTGAACCCATCCTTCTGCTTTGCTGAGGGCTCCTCCGTGCTGGGAGTGGAGGAGGAAAGGCAGGAGGCAGAGCATGGAGTCTGCAAAAGGCATTACAAAATTTGTATTTCCTTTGCCACGGGTCTGCTCAACAATATTTAGCCACTTTTCTTCTTGTTATCATAAAGCAGAAATTATGGAAATAAAGGAAAATTTACCAGGTTTCTAAACGTCTAATTAGTAATAGACGAAATTAGGGGCAAAGATGAGTCAGGCTCTCTGAAGTAAGGGTATAATTCCTGATGGAGTAGTTCAGAGATGTAAGGACAGCCTGCTTGATTTAATTGTTTTTAAAAGAGCTAAAAGTGGTAATTCCCACTTTCCACTGTTCTTAACAGCCTGCTGGCTTGTGCACAGGAGACACAGAATCCCAGAAAGCTTTGGCTTGGGAGGGACCGTAAAGATCATCCAGCTCCAGCCCAAAATAATGCAAGACTATGAGTTCTTGTAGATCTGTGTGACATCCTGGCACTGGAGAGGTTTGTACTCAACCCAGGGGTGGTGTGGGGTGGTGGGGCAAGGACTGGGACCCCCTGAGTGCACGGGGCTGCTGTGCACAATGAATGGTGACAGATCAGGGCTGCCAGCCACAGGAGCAGCTGAATTTGACTGCAGAATTGCAGGGAAAATATCCCCGGTCTTTGTTCAAACAGTTAACATCAGCATTTAACCTTTGGGTCATCCTTACCAATCAGGAGAATTCACCTTACAGGTGAATGGGCAATGCCCACTGAAGAAAATTCTCTGATGAGAGACTGAGTGGACTTCTGGTTGCGCTCAATATGGTGTTTTCTGTCTCTTCACATGTTTTTTTCCAAGCCCAGCACAGCTCTTCCAGCAATTTATGGAGAGAAATACCCCGGGCTGTGGGTTGTTGTGTCTCCAAGCCCCAGCAACCCTCACACCTTTTGCCACAGCCAGGCTCTGACACAGAACCTGCCAGCTCGCCAGTAAAACGAGGCATTGCTTTTCCTTCCTGCAACTTCCTCACCCAGAATTTCCCAGGCCTGCCTCTCTTCCCCAAATGTGAGTGTTTCATAGCAGCACCTGCATGGAGCGAGATAAAGCTGCATTTGTGTGCAACAAGAACAATAAACGGGTGTCACGTTCTGCGTAATACGTGAGGCTTTAATTGCATCCCCTCTCTCAGAAAGGGAGGGGAGCTGGTTGTGATAACAGGCTGTTCATCTCACATTTGTCAGCAATTAGCCTGAGAAGGTGCCTGTCCTGACAATTTTCTGACCAGGAGCAAGGGTGCAAGGAAAAGTGTTTTGTCACGGTGCATTTTCTCAGCGCTGTTAATCCCCTCCCTTTGATTGATTATTGGCCACATGGATTGTTACCAGGGTGGGGATTATCCACAGCACTGATAACAAAAGGCAGAGGGGATCTGGTTTATTTCTTGCTTGATTTACAGAGGAGGGTGAAGCTGGCGGGGAAGGAGGAGTGTGGGGATGTGGCTTCTTTTGGGAGTGCTCACTGCAGCCTCAGCTGCTCCATCTGTGATTAATCCCAGCAGGGTCCACCCAGCACCCAGAGATGTCCTTGCTAAAGCCACGAGCAACCACTGAAGAAAAGACCACTGAAAAAAGAAAAATAAAAAACCCCACCACCACCACCATAAAAAAACTCCCAAAACAACAACAAAAAAAACCCCAAACCCCCACCATAAAAAAACCCAAAACAACAACAACAACAAAATATCAAAAAACCACCAAAAAATCCCCACCAAAACAAACAAAAAACTCCCACCAAGTGACCAAAACAAAACAAAAACCAAAAAACCCCAACAAAACCAAACAAAAACCCCAAACCAAACAGTTTTTTAATTGAATTTCATAGTTGCTGTGTTGACTTTGCTGGCTGGGAAGCTGACAGACTGTAGAAGGCTTTCAAAAGCAAGGAGGGCTTTAGGGAGACAGGTGATGTTTTGGAGATGAAGTGTTTTGAGCTCTCTCACACCAGTAAATCACAAAGACAGGGTATCAGGTCTCCTTTCTCCCCTAAGTTTTGCCCTGAAAGAACCTCCCTGAAGGGCAACACTGGGTGTTTTCCACTTGCTCTAAAAGTCACTTGTCTGACACAGCTGAAAATATTTACAAATCTTAGGACACTGTGTCTTTAGTCAACTGGTGAGGTATTGCAGGTGACATCAGTGTAAGTTTGCCTGACCATGGAGGGGGGAAAAAAGGAATCAATGTGAAATTGTGCTGCACTGAGCCTTTGAATGAGCCAAGGTTCCAAAGCCTCAAGTGGTTTCATTCCTTCCAAAAGCAACGCTGAAGGGAAGCTCCCTGCTCCTAAGGTTTAGGTGAACTATTTTAAAGAAAATTTAAAGCAACCTTGATTAATGATAATGAAAAAAATTAATGATGAGCACTAAATTATAATATCAGAACAGATGAATAGGTTTCTTTGTCTATTATTTACCTAAGGTGACAGAAAGAGTATGACAATTTTTCTGGAGTTCTTTTGCCAACACCTGTTTATCAGCTGTTTTCTATATAGCAGTTAATTTTCAAAGGGCACGTTTGAAGAGTTCAGATTAAGAACTGGGGTCAGAAATTAGGGTTATAAAATATTTGGAAATTAGGGTTATGAAATGATGGGAATCACCCTCTTGACAATGCACTGACAGTAATCACTCAGGCTTAGCACCTGGTTTATAAATTCTGGCTTATGAATTTGGTATATAAATTGATATTTTGCTCTCACAGGTACCAGAATCAAAGCTGCCACTTTGAGAAGATTTAGTGATGCCTTCTGTCACAGGTGAGTGAGGAGCTGAGACGTAAACAGAAGGTATTTAAGGGAGTCCAGCCTGAAAACTGAGTGGACAGATCAGCTGAGGCAAACTTCCTGCTTGAGGTATGTTACATGTAGGGAATACTGGGGTTCTTTGATTGAATTTGTGCCAGGAGCAGAGGTGAAGGAACCTGTTTGTTTTTTTTTTCCCATGCAAATGCTCCTGTGTGTGAAATTTGACAGAGTAACAATGCTGCAGCCCTCAGAAATTGCTGCTTACTTGGAATATATCAGCAATTGAATTAAACCAGTCTGCAAACAGTTTCTAAGTAAATTACTTGCACAATTTGTGTGACTGCAAACTCCAAATAGTTCTTGTTTTCACCTTGATTCTGTTTGCAGTTACTGCTGCAGGCCTTTTGCTTTGTTAGACGTGAGGCCATTTTCATATTCCCTTATTCCTGTAATACAGAGTCAAGCTGTGGGTTAAGGTTTTTTTTTACAGAAGAAGGGGGAAAAAAAGAACTAACTGAATATGTGATATTCTGTATGAAACTGGTATCTGAAACTCTGGATTTGAGATACAGTTGGGGAACAAAAAGTTGCTTGTGTAAGGGGATAAGTGGGAATAATGGGGTGGAAATATGAAATGGAGGGTTTGGGATGTTTGTCAAGGGAAAAAAAAGCTTCCTAATGAGGTAGAATAGGCTGAAAATAATCATTCACAGGAGGCATTGCTCAAGACAATTTAAGTAGATGAGACAAAAAAGCCAAGAAAAAACAGAGGGGACTCAACTGATATTTTCTGTCTCTTCACATAAATCATTGAAGGGAAGGAAAGGAGGAAAATAAGGAGTGAGAATTTTTGAATGAAGGCACCATAACCCGTATTTGTGCCCTCAAAGAGACTAAGATACACCTACCAACCCCCCCCCCAAAAAAAAACCCCAAAAACAAAGAAACAAACAAAATCACAAAACAAAACAGCCCCCCCAAAATACCCAAAAAACCCCACAACAAAACAAACAACAAACAAACAAACAAAAACAACAAAAAACCTAAAAACAAAACCACAACAAAAAATATTGCAGGGAGGTGTGAGGACTTTGGCTTCCAGCACTGGTGTGAAATGGCCATTTTTACATCCTGAGACTGTGCATTTTGGCACCACCCTGCTGGACTTCCTCCAAGGGTGGAGGCTGAGCTTGCATCCCCCTCCACCAAGACAGTGACTGGTGGTGATAGTATAGGGATTAAATGTCTCTAAAAATCACAGTATATTCAGGGGAGTTAGAAAGAAAGTTAGGCTCAGTAGGCCCTGGGAAATTTTAGGCCTTTAGTTTGCTGGATCATGTGAAACTGCACCTGTGTAACCAATACCTGATAAATTATATAGATTTATGTCAGATGTGATGATTGTTTTGTAATTAGATATAATTATTGTTAAATTGTGAGGAGAATCAGGAGAAATTACGTTAGGAGTTTGAGGGGGATCACGAGAAACCATGCTCGGATGAAATCAATGTAAGTTTAATAATTAATATGTAAGTTATATATAAAGGAATATAAAACATGCTCATCCTGAACCCATGTCAGAATCAGATTTGGGTTTGCACCCCTGACACCCGGAGCTCTTCAATAAAAGCACCTGCATAGAATTATTCCGTGATTATGTGCTCCTGAACACTAACAGTAGGAGACTTCTCCCTGCATCCTGCCCTGTCCAGGAGTGCTGAGCTCCTCGTCACCCTCAGCAGGGCAGCAGGCGTGAGCCTGGGGGATGCTCTCACCCATGGGCACCCCAGTTTTTGGGGCAGGCTCCTGATAGAACCATCAGGGGAATCTCCAGGTGAGCATTAAATCCAGGTTCTTCAGCTCCAGGTGGGTGACTGCCCTCTGATTTAGAATTGTCATTTCAGACTTAGGCATGCCGTGTTTTTGGAAGGAATCAAAGTGTGGCCAGATGTGAATAAACTTAGCAGCTGGCCCAACGACTGAGTTAGCAGAAGAAATTGATAAAATACGAGTTTATCCATAGCAAGAAAGAAAACAAAGCCATTAGCATGGAAACTGATAAAATAGACACACAAGGGATGTTTGCAGTCAGAGGATACATGCCTTAGTGAGCAGCATGCAGGCCTAAATAATTTGTTGTAAACTCTTGCTGTCAGGGCTCACCTCTAGATTGGGGTGACCCCGAAAGATGGAAAAGTCCCTCCTCCAACCCGTGCCTTCAAAGAAAGACTCAGCAGTCCTCTGTTGTCTGGTCTCAAGGTAGTTTATTGTTGGTTATCTAAAAAATTATCTTCCTGAGCTGCTGTGGCCCATTCAGCAGGTCAGACAAAGGCACACTGCCCTCCCAGGGGGCTGGTGCCATCTTTTATATCATACATTACGTATCAAATGTTTATAGATTTTGCCCAATTCCTATTACTTATATTGAATGGTGACTTTCTACTCTAAACCAATCTGTGAGTGCCAACATCACCAAAGACATGGAGGTTAGGAAGGAGAAAGAAAGAGGACAGGGCACACCCAAATCCCTCCATCTTAGAACCCCTGACCCCCATGTACAAAACTTGGACCCCTGCGTACAAGGCTTAAACCCCCCTGTACAGCACTCAGAAATCCTTCCTTTCACTTCGTGACTACTTCTACTACAATATCTAAACTTTTGTGACTTCTTGTTCTTCCTGCAAAGTTGGTAAACTGTTCCATGGGTCAGATTCAAAGCCACAGGGGTTTCTGGCTGCATGCCAGGGTCTCAAATGCTTCTGACCTGGGTCTGGAACATCCAAGAATGTCTGAGGGACATTCTGGGTTCCAGCATCTTGCCAATTAATTACTGACGTTAATTGCTTTGTACCAATAAAAAAATGTGAGCTATTGCTTTGTCCAATGAATATAATTAGCTGATTTGATGTAACTAATGACTTAAGATCACGCTTTGTTAAAGGTATAAAAACTTGCGAACACCTTGTAATAAAGAAGAAGCTGTTGTCTCTGCACAAGTGTGAGTGTCTTGTGTCCATCTCAACAGCAACAGCCAGACCTCAGCGCAGAGGGGATGAGTGGAGGGGAAGCTGCAGCCAAGTCCAGAACTAGAATTAGTCTAGTCCAGAACAGAATCACAATGTTGGAAGAGACCTTCAAGCTCATCGAGTCCAACCCAGCCCCAGCACCTCAACTCAACCCTGGCACCCAGTGCCACACCCAGGCTTTGTTAAACACACCCAGGGATGGTGACTGCACCACCTCCCCTGGCAGACCATTCCAGAAATATCTTCCTTTCCATAAAAAACCTTTTCCTAATATCCAACCTATATTTCCCTCAGTGCAGCTCGAGGCTGTGTGCTCTGGTTCTATCAGTGCTGCCTGGAGAAAGAGACCAACCCCAGCTGAGCACAGGCACCTTTCAGGGAGTTGTAGAGAGTGACAAGGGTCACCTCTTGTCGAGTTTTATCTTCTTTTTCTGCCTTGGTCAGGGTCGGGATTAAATGCACAGAGACAATATTTGGTGTTCAGACTCAGATGTTTATTATTTCTTATCTATATTACAGTCTTACAAGTCGTGAGTTCTGCAGCGCTTCACTGTAACAAACTAAAAATGGCCCCATATCTCTCTCTCTCTCTCCAAGGTCTTTTAAGGATAAACTGTCCAATTAAGAAATGGCACCTAAATTATTTTTACTTGTAACCCAGTAACTAATCCCTCGTGTCCCACAATGGGGACTTTTTAATCCAATTACACAAAACCACCCAAACCCATGGAGAAGAAGGAGAAGAAGAAGGATAAGCAGAAGGACCAGCCTCTGCCCTAAAACCTTCATCTTCCCTTATATCTGTTATTGTATTCTAAACCCTTAAACTCTGAGTTTCCCAGCCTGTGATATCACACACTTCTATCCAAACTCCTCACCCACAATCCCAGTCCTGTCATTCCATTTTGGAAGCTTCTCCACGGCCTCAGGTCAATGCAGTGTTCTCCTGGGGGTCAGTGCCTGGCAGCACAGAAAGCCCAAAATTCTCAGAATCCAGGGCTCCAACAATCTCTGTGTGTCCACCTCCTGTGTGCACAGGGGCAGGCTGAGGAGCACCCAAGGAGCTTGGCTGCTCCAGGCCCCCATGGCAGCCAGGTTTGGGAGGCTTCTCCTGGCTGGGTGCTCTTCCGTTCACCAGTGAAGCAGTGCTGAAGCTGTGCTGTTGTTCCTCTGCAGAAGGGACACGGGAATTGAGGAAGGCCTGTCCCACTGCCTGGGCTCTGAGAGCTGTCCTCACTGAACAAAATCTCGGGGTTTTGGGTTTCAGAGGGAGTTTATCTGAAAGTTTGATTGATGGTGTGAAATGACCCGTGAAATCCCTGCTGAACTTTTTTCTTCTCCTCAGGCCAGAAAGGAAGTGAAGCTTCTGCTGTGCCTTTTTATGTATTAACATGCAACTGTCTGTATTTCCTGACTGACACACCTGCATCAACTCCAGCATTTCTTCTGTCTTGGTCCAGAAATCCCTGTGGATGCTGGACACTGAATCCAATAGGATTTGTCTATGTTGCCTCCTCCTTCCTTCACAGATTTGAAACAATCTGTGAAATCAAGAAACAGACAAAAGCCTATCAAACACAAATGTCTCCCTCATCTCTCCTAGAGGATCCTTGATTAGGCTTTAATGGGCCACATTCCACTTCCCCACAAAGCCTGCAACCATAATTTTGCCCCATAATTTTGGAACAAATGGGACTCGTGCAGATAGAGCCACACACAATGTGCTGGAAAGCTGAGTGCCCAAAGCTCCAGCCGAATCCCAGTGGGTCTGCTGGAACAAAGAAGGAGAGGCACAGCTAAAGCCTGAGCACTGGAGACTTCCAGAGCTGCACAGCTCCTTCCATCCATGCCCAGGAATTTCAGCATGGAAATGCCAGGCGTGAGCAAGGTGCAGGTGTTGAGCTCTGCTCTGTCGGGTGCTTTGTGCCTCAAGCACTGAAATGTGAGAATAGAAAAGGAGCTAATTAGAAAACAACAGAAAAAAACCAATCCAAAAACTTATCATTTCCAATGACACGTATGGAAGAGACTACAGCATTGTCATTCTCATTGCATTCTTCAGTAAAAAGTAATTTCTTCTTATAAATTTAATATTCACTGAAAAAGATTCTGAAGATCTGGCTAGAAATGTCACAAAGCTTTAGAAGAAACAATAATTTTATTGCGATCCATTTTCAATGTACATTTCAGCGTCAGTGATTAGAAAGGAACATATTTATTGTTGACTTTTGGGTGCATATATGAATTTTCAATTTTGAGTATTTTTGAGTATATATGAGTATTTTTTTCTTTATTTGAATGTGGGAGGGTGGGGGGGAAAGTTTTAAAAATTCTGCCTCCCTCTTTATCAGATATTTTTTTGTGGGTGCAAAGACCTTGTTGAAGGCATTTCACCAGGAGATCCATAACTATCTTCCTTCACTTGTGGTCGTGACCTTCTGGATGCCATCCCTTTCCGACATGTATTTGCTGTTTTTTCAAAGGAACTGAGAAATTATTCATTTCATCACAGACTGTTCTGTCTCAGTCAGGCTCCTTTTTAGCAGTAGTACTGGGGTAATACAAAATCAGGGCCCTGAAAGAATCTGTCCATCCATCCCTGGATGGCCACTTTTGACAGGAAATGTGGAAGGTTTAATCAAACCCCTCACAGGCTGGAGTTTTTCTGTTTATTAATTTTGTTAAACACACAGAACGTGGGACAGGGCTTTCAAATTCCCTGTTTTTTTCTGACAAATCTGGATTGAATGGGGAGCAGAGACCGGTTTGAAAGGCCAGAAAGAACACCTGTGACCATCTGCAACTGAACAAACAAATAGCAATGAATAAAATTAAATAGTTATTCAGTAGTATTAAGTAATTTTAAAAATGCTAATAAAGAAAAATTAGGATTAGATTAATAACACCATAATGAAGAAACTCTACAAACACAATGTTTCTGTCTCCCAAAAGACAATAATGTTTTAATAGGAAATGAGGGGTTTTATATCTTTTCACGGGAAGAAAGAATGGTCAACCAGCTCATGCCTTTTGATCCAAAAAAGTGTTTCAAGCACATTTTCCAAAAGTTTTATCTTTTACCTCTTTGCCTCCAGCAAAGATCCCACAGCAGGCCATACTTTATCTACACTGTGAGGGCCCATCTGTCTTTTTTTTGTCTGGAAATTCTGAGAGTGAGATTACTGCAACATCTGTCACCTACAGCTGGAACAGGAAATAAGGTAAGTTTTTTTGGGATGCAAAACTAATTCTCTCACTTTGGAGGGGGAAGAACAAACCTCAGGATTATTGTGCCAGCCCAAGAATAATGATGTTCTTTTACCTCTTCCAGAAGAGTCTCACAAAGTTTCCAAGCGCTTCAGTCATTCTGCAAGAGCTTGTAAAGTTCTGGAAGAACCGGAGGGGAAAAACAAAACAAACCAGGAATGGCCAGCTTGATGAAACCCTGCTCTGGCCACAGTGGTAGGTGGGTATAAAACACAAATAAAGGATGTGTTTACAAAGCAGATGTCACACCACAGGGCTTGTGGCTGCAGCATTTATTTGGGGCTAGACTGGGCAAAAAAAAAAAAAAAAAAAAAAGAAAAAAAAAGAGAAAAAAGAGAGAGAGGGCTTTGAGAAGACCTGGGCTTGTTACTCAGGGGAGGATGTGAGGATGTGTTGTCCCTCCTGGTTCTGCTCTGAAGCACAATCCCTGTGCAGGTTCCATGTCAAAGGGAGGGAAACTGACACTGTTGCCATGCCAGGTGGGATACCCCTCAATTTAGGAAGAGTGGAATTTTCTCATGGGCTCATCTGCAGCACAACTCCTGACTCATCCCATCCCCACTGGGTCTTTGAGCAGTAGATGGTTTTGCTTGGCATCTTTCAAGAGCAAGCTTTACTCAAATTCTGCCTTTTCACTTAAAGATTTAAACCAAAAAACAAAACAAAACAAAACAAACCCACAACAACAAAAACAACAACAACAAAAACAACAACAACAAAACCAACCAAAAAACTCCAAAACAACTCAAACCCAACAAACTCTCACGAATATGGACTTAGTAAGTTGGAAACTTCACACAGGAATATATTTCAAATTTCTGTGAAAAAAGCCACGTGAGATCATTATCAAGGCTTCACATAAGCCACTCACCTTGGGGTTTGTCCCCAGCACAGCTTTTGGTTTGGGTGTAGGCAAATGCACAGCAGGGCTCTTTTGAAATTGCTCACGTTGGTGTATGTTTTGTTTTTTGCCAACACCATGGAAAAATATGAATATTGTATGAGTTTTCTGCAGCTCCGCAGCTGAGCCCATGAACTCTAGACATTTGACTCAAGGGCCCTCCACAGGTTTTTGACCCATAGCCAGCCTTTGGCTCTGCTGCTCTGAGCTTCAGGTTTGTGACAAAAGTTGAACAGTGACAAATTTTGTTCAGTACATGTCTAAAGCATTATTATAGCCACTGCCAGATTAAAAAAAAAAAAAAAGTAAAATCCTCTCTTTGAAGGATAAATATTCATTTACATCAAATGAATTGAGCACCTATCAGATAAACAATTGGAAATTCCTTTTAAGATATGTCTGGAGCTTAGAAGTGCACCTCCTGCCCCACTATACTTGCTGTGCTTATAGAGGAGTTAAGACACTGGGGATCTGCTTCCAATTACTGAATTAAATTACAATCAACCAGTTTAAGTGAACAAACAATGATTTCTTTTAAATCTGATTTTTTTAAGAAATGTAAAAATGTTTGTGGGAATCAGATATCCATGGTTAGGATGTTTTCACTTAAGGAAAACCTGTGCGTTATCACATGAAACAGTGCATTTCTTTCTTTCTCTTTCTTTCTTTCTTTCTTTCTTTCTTTCTTTCTTTCTTTCTTTCTTTCTTTCTTTCTTTCTTTCTTTCTTTCTTTCTTTCTTTCTTTCTTTCTTTCTTTCTTTCTTTCTTTCTTTCTTTCTTTCTTTCTTTCTTTCTTCTTTTCTTTTTTTTCTCTTCTCTTCTCTTCTCTTCTCTTCTCTTCTCTTCTCTTCTCTTCTCTTCTCTTCTCTTCTCTTCTCTTCTCTTCTCTTCTCTTCTCTTCTCTTCTCTTCTCCTTTTCTTTTCCTCTTTTTTCTTTCTTTTCTCTCTTTCTCTCTTTTCCTTCCTTCCTTCCTCATTTCCATCTCTGTCAGTCATAGAATTGAGTCATTTGGGTTAAACAGAAGTAATCTTTGCTTTCATTAAAGTGGTGTTGTGTGGCAGATTCAGCTGACTGAAATTGCCACAAAACCCAGTTTTGGGCAGACACAAAACAGCAAGGACCACAATGGGAACTGCTTGAAAAAAAACACACCTTATTTTTAAATTTGGGGTAGAAGCTGCATATAACAGAGTGACAAACTTCCACAATTGAACATTTAATGTCTGAGAAGTGTGAAAGTAAAGGCAATGCACAGAGTAAAGTTTGTCTCTAGTCATAAAGCAGGCTGCAGTGAGTTGCTTTTAAATACGAGGAGTTTTCAGCACTACTGCATGCATTAAGATCCAGCTCTTATTTGTGCTGGACCAGCTTTTCCACCACAAAGGCCATCAAAATTCAGAATATGGCCAGACACCCCTTTAGACATCCCAGTGTCTTGCCAGGAATGTTCCAGCAGTGGGGAGGGTCAGTCCTGTGCCTGCCTGAGGTTCCAGCCCCCCAGTGGAGCTGGGCTGGTGGGTGCAGCAGGATTCACTGCTGAGAGATGGAGCTTTGGCAATGCCTCCTGAGACCCAAGCCTGCTTTGCTGTCTGGGAAAGCTGCGGATTGTCCTTTATTCCAAACATTTAAGCTCACCCTGGGTGACTCTGGCACGTGCTCTGAGCCTGAGCATGGCCTCAACCCTGACTGCTCCTCTGTGGCTTGTGCGACACCGAAGGAAGATGAAACAGACAGAAATAAAAAAGGATAGAGGTGTAAGAAATGCCCATGTGCAACGTGTGCTGCTGAGCAGAGACCCCCACAGGCTTCAGCCCAGCTGCCTCTCCATCCCCCATTGTTGGCCTCTGCTCCTTCCATCCCAATGTCACAGGGCACTGGGGTCCCCCTCCTCTGCTCCTTGTGAGCAGCTCAAGATCCTTTGGGGTGCTCTCCTTCCCCTTTAAAAAGACCTTTCCTGTGCTCTTCCAGCTTTAATGTCCAGTTATTCTCCCCTTGTAGCAGTGACTGATACTCACCATGTGCTAATGAGCTGTTTGACTGCAGGCTTAAGCAGACATTTCCATCCTGTGTGTACCCCACGTGGACATTTCTGTGCACATTGCTTTGACAAATGGGCAATTAAAAAAAACCCACTATCCTAATACCAGCACTGCTGCCTCTTCTTCCTTCCCTGCCTTCTCTTTTTTTTTGACAACTTCTGTGTTTTCAGACGCTTTCAGGTCTCAGCACTGCATGAGAACCTTAAATTGATCTAAAGTACAGGATGAAATCACAGACCTGAGACCATATTAAGCAGTTCACAAGTGTCTGTACTCTGAAATGCTTGGCCCTTTTGGGTAGCACAAAATCAGCACTGGAAGCATTATTAAACTGTCTCATATCCTGGTTATTATAGGCTATGATGACAAACTGGAAAGCACGCAAAAAGCTAGACTTTTAAGTCCTTAACAAGGTAAATAACAATTTAAAGGTAAATAGCAATTTAACAATTTCAAGGAAAATAACAATTTAAAATCAATTTTGCATGCCAGAGTGGGACTGCTCAAGCTCAGGCTGCTGTCAGGCATTTCATTGTGCCAATCCACTGCAAAAGGAGAGATTTTTACCAAACTGCCCCCTCTTCCCACCACGGCGTGAAGGAGAGGGTGGGCACATCATTGTGCCTCTGCTCATATTTTCTGTGGTCCTCTGGAATTACACTAGCGCTGCACCCAGGGTGAGTGGCCCTTCCAGACACTAGAACTGGACCTGTACGAAGGAAATTGCCATCACCTCTTGGAATTTCTTCCAGCATTTATTGCTGTCTTTACCCAGAGGAGCAGATCAGGGACTGGAGAGGGCGGTGCAGCAGGAATTCCCAAAAGCATTCCTGAGCAATCCTTAAACCCCCCAGAGCACCCCAGAGCTGGCTGGGGATGGGAACCACCACCAGACTGGGCCAGTCAATTTTATTTGAAGAGACAGGGATGCTTTACAGACACCCAGGGACACATTTGCTAGCGCTTGGTGGGATTTTAGCTACAAGAGTGCCATTAACATCAATGGGACTCAAGCAGCCAAATCCACATGAGCTGCGGTGAAAATGCACCCCTGAGGGCTCAGCTCACAGCGGCAGAAACAACACAAGCCGTTTTTACCCCCGGGACTTTTGCTCCCTCGATCCATGAAGAGAGAGCAAAGCGCACTTTGTGGCTTCATTAAACCCTTTTGCCCACACCAGCGAGGAGAGCAGCTGGGTGGTGGATGGTGCTCCTCGGTCCCTGCATGAGGATCCAGGGCAGCATGCTGTGGTGAACCTTCCTCCTGCATTCAAATATTGTTCTGAGATTTTTTTTTTCTTTTTCCTCCTCCCCCCATTAAAAAAAAAAAAAAAAAAAAAAAAAAGGAGACATTCATTATCTCAAAACCCTGGGGATTTTAAAGCACTTGCACCTTTCTCTGGAGAAATGTGTTCAATGAGACTTTTAGCCTCGTGTCTGACTGTTCCAGGGATTGGCAAATCTGTCATTTCCTTGCCTTCTTTCCTCAATCTGAGCATCATTTGGTGGGCCATGTAAAAGTCTCAATCCTGATTTCTACTGACACAGAAAAACCTCAATTAAGCATGAAGTTTCCTCATAAAACATGTGTCTCCTTCTCTTTGCTGGATATTTATTGCCTTGAACATATTTATTATCCTGCAGGGAGTACGAATCCTAAACTATCACATGAGGCCAACCAAAGAGGTAGACAAGGTCTCCAAAATAAAGAAGAAGGAAAAAAAATTATGACTTTTCCCCTGGTTTCCAGTTGCTGCTATTTCTGCTTACTACAGCTGGAAACAGAAGTTCAACATTCAAGCAAGGAGTTAACATTTACTCTTGCTTCATTTCAGACCTTTCATATGGAAGAGCATCTGTCTGTTTGCTGTTCCATGCCAATTCTCATTGGGATAACTTGATATCAGGTAATTCTGGAGCTGTGTTTAGCTTGTGTAACAAAGCAGAGAATTGGGTTTAAAAGTTCACTCACAAACGAACTACTACCCAGTGTAGTATTCTTGGTTGTCTCAATGCCTATTGTGCATTGTCACTAGTGAAAAAACATATGTTGTTTGGGCTGTTATCCATAGATTTGGGGGCTGGAGTGAGAGATCTGAGTTTTCTAAACAGCTGGGATTTATAAAACTGTTGTAAGCCATTCTTTTTCTTTGGGAACCTGCTGGTAAGAGGGTATACACTGGGACCTAGAGCTCAGGTTTGGAACAAGTCCATGAGAAGGGAAAAAAAAAAAAAAAAGGCATTTCCATCTGCATCTGCCTGGTCCTGGTCCAGATTTTAATGAATGGCCATCCATATAAAAAGCCCCACTGCCAGAGCTGGCAGGCAGGGTGGAATTGTCTGGTGGTGCCTCTGCTTCCAGTGCTGAGTCAGTGTGGGGGTGTCCCAGGTGTCAGAGCAGAGCTGTGCCCTGGGACAGGTCACCAGCAGCAGCTCAGCTGGCACCTGCCAACACCTGGATGGGGAGGAGCTTCCTACTTAGGAATGGAAACCCTTGAAGGTTGGAGGCTTGAATTAAAGCTTGGGAGATTCACTCTTCATTTCTTTATGTGTTCAGTCAGATGGAGTTTTGTTTTTTTTTTTTTTGGTGAAAAACTACCTCAAATGGCTTCTTTTATGACTTGTCTTGCCTGGCCTGGACACAGCCCGTGGGCAGGATGTGTGAGTGGCAGCACAGCCAGAACCAGAGGCAGTGAAACCACCTTGCTCTCATCACTTCTCTCCTTGTTTTGTCCCCGGCGGCTGTGGGACAATTAATACTGCCCTTCCCAGTTTTTGTTGCTTTGTTTTGGCTCCTTGTGTCAGGCTGTCAGCTCAGGGGAGAGGCAGGGCTGGCTGGGAGCTGGGGCTCTGCCAGGCTGGTTTGTGGCTGCTGCTGAGGCAGGGGGGCCCGTGAGTGACTCTGGCTGTGCCACACATCCCTGCCCACCCGTGTGGGCTGGGGTGGGGGGCAGAGCTCCAGCCCTGGAGCACTCAGGCAATGACTCAGAGCGATGCCTCAGGTTTTAGCTTTTATATTTTTCAGATTCTGTGCTGCTTTAGTGTGTGAGCTTCACATGAGGGGATGCTGAGCTCTCTGCACAGAGCAGGGAGACAAAACAATTCCTTCTCTAGCTGGGGAACAACTGATCCAAATCTCAACCCAAGAGCGCAAACAGCGTGGGCTGGAGAGAGAAAACCAAGCAGGATGGGACTTCATAACCTAAAGCTGGAATTGGACAATTATCCCCAAGATGCAAATGGAGCAGAACTGATCCAAGGGAGAGACCCCGGGAGCACTCGTGCATTTTGGGACCATTTTGGTTCATCTTGGGTGCAGCCCTGGCTGGGCTCTGGTGCTGCCCAAGGTGGATCCATGGAGGAGATCCTTTGAATAAATCCCTGCTTTATTCTGTAACTCTGTCCAGCCTCTAGCTCACACTTCCCAAGGTATCAGGAAGACACAACTCAGCTCTGGGCTGCTCCTCAAAGCAGGTCTGCTCTGAAAGCTGCCTGGAAAAACCTGCCTGCTGCACAACAGCCAAAAACCCTGAGATTTTGCCCAAACTGGAGGGGATTGGCTGTGTCTCACCAGTTCATGCCCTGCAGGAACCATCCCCACACCTGCATTTTATTCCTTGGTGGACACAGCTCTGCTGCTGCCTTCAGCAGGGCACAGAGTGGCTGTAGGTGTGTTTTGATGGCACCCCTGATATGTAGTCTGTGCTATAAACCAGAGATTTGTCTGCAGTCAAAATATCCCAGGATCTCAAGAAACCACACTAAATAAAAAGGGAGGAAAAACATCAGTGTTTAATTAAGAGATGCTATTGTTGTTTCTTTTTTTTTTTTTTCCCCACTGGGAGGGGAAAAAAAAAAAGAAAGAAATCAACCCCCTATTCATTTATATTTATCTTGTTATGTATTTTGTTTGAGACTCCTGCTTTAGCTTTCAAAACAAAACTTTGAATTAATCTTGAGCTTTTTCTCAATAACCTCTCCACTCCATTTTACCAAGAAAGAGAGAATTGTCACTCTCTTTTGTGAAACAGGAACAATTTGCTTAAAAGTTCCTCCACACGATAGTTTTTATATTCACCACCTCCTGTTCCTTTAGGTGCTCATTGTCAGCAGTTTGCGTGAAGCTGGGGATGTCTCCATGTGTGCTGGAGGTTCCCTGCAGGCATTAAGATGAAGAAACACTCCAAAAGGGAGTAAAGCAAATTCCTCTGTGGAAGTAAGAAGCAGAAATTAAGGAAAATAAGCCTCAGAGCTAGAGAAGAATGTCTTTCTTTTTTCCTGAAGGTCAGAAGAGCACATCTCTCAGGCAGCTGCATCCATTTGTGAGTGGAATTGTTGTGGGTTTTATTACCCTGTTTTGCTAAAGCTGCCGGGGACACCTAAAACTAAGTGTTCATCCTCAGAGCAGCAAAGCTGGAATACCTTTACATCAGCAAGGTTTTGTGACATGGACTTGTTTTTGTTTCATTTCTTGCTGCCCTGTGTCCTGCAGGCAGGCTGGGGTGAGGTTTTAGCTGCTGCAAATTGAGTCACCCCAGTGCCCACATCTCAGTCACAGGACACCATGGTCTGTGACAACTCTGTGACATCTCCTCTGGTGTCACTGACACAATTCTGCTGTGATTTTGGGTTACAAAATGCATCATCAGTCATCTTGGCTGGTCCCCAAAGTGTCTTGCTCTACCTACCCTCACTATGCAACTTGTAACTTTGCTGCGCAGCTTTCACCTTTGGCTTGAGAGGTTGAAAATATTTTGGCATTTTCCATATCCAGACATTATTTCCTCAGTTTTAGGCCTGGAAATCATGAGCCCCATTATTGGTGTGCTTAGGGGATATATTCTACATAAATAATCAGCTCGAGCAATTTGTCAGTGACTGCGGGGCCGCTCTAATGGGTTCTGTGACTTTGAGTATGATACAAAAATACATGTTTAGCATCATATCTTCTCCACAGCATGCACAACTCTTCCTTGGAGTCAGGTTTTTATGTCTCCTTAGACAGCAGCAAGGTCTCTGTGCTCAGTCACAGCACAAAGGCTCCTTTCAGTGGCTCACCTTCTCAGCCAGCTCCAACATCCATACATTGATCTTGTCTTTCCTGGGGTTCTCCCTCTGCTGATAAGAAACTATTAAATGTGGCACTTCAAAGGACTGAGAAATACTTTCTGAGTGTTTCTGGCAGTCTGCTTTGGTCTTACAAGTTCTTTGTTGACAAAAGAGCTACTCTTCCTCTTTTACAACTTGTAGTATCCATCATTTAAATTTTTCCCTGCTCTGATTCAGCCCTTAGCAAATCTGCTGTCTCCTTTCCAGTTCAGGAGTCTGCCCCCTTTCATAACTATCTAGCCTAGGGACTAGAATTTGGTTTATGTGGTTTATGTTATGCTCTCATTATTATATTGTTGTCTGAATTTGTATTTCGGGGTCGAATGACATGAGCTTCTGGAAACTCATGTTTTCACAAGCCAAATTATTTGCTACATTACAAGCTGTGGAAGGACTGTGTGCTGTGCAGAGATGAGACAATGCAACATCAGGGGCTTTGTTTCTTCATCCCAACAGAGGATGAGGATGGATGGATGGATGGATGATGGATGGATGGGGAAACACTGGCTACTTTTTGAAGGTTAAACAATTTCATTGTCTAATTTTCTATCGGAGCTGTTTGTGAGTGACAGTGTTAATGGTGTCCATACTTCATCCTTTCTCACATCAGGAAAGGCAGATTTCCAGTTCTGCAGGGAAAAGCATTTTCTGTGGGCCAGCACTGGGTGGGAAGAGTGTTGATATCTGTATTTACTGCCCTGCTGGCCCTCTGTGCATGGTGTACAGGTAGGAACTGCTGTGAAAACACAGGTGGAAGTGGCCTGGACCTGTCTGTAGGCTGTCAGCACAACCTAGTGCACGTGGCACAGGGCAGACAGAAGCCTGGAATTTGTCTTGCTGTGCTACTATAGCTCAGGAGTTCTGTCCCAAAACTCAGAGTAGCAGTGAGAACAATTGCTGATCTGCTTCTGGGGTCATTGCAAGGTCTGGAGCAAACCCTCCTGATACAGGTGTTTGTATTATAAGTGCATGAAAAGCTTTACTACTGTTTTTTCTCTCCTTTTTCTCTGTCTCCCTCCTTTCCTGAGATAGTATCCTCATTTTAATTTCCTTTTTAGTAATTTTATATATTATTAAATTAGAAAGAATTGTTTTATTGTTCTGAGTGTGATAAGAGCATGCTCATCACTGCCACACAATTGCAGTCCAGGACTACTGGAGTGTGTAACAAGAGAGGAAGCTACAGGATGAGGTAATTTTCAATTCAAAACAGTCAAATACAATATGTTTTGAATTCTTTCCCTGGCAGAGATAAACTCTTCAAATGGGAAAACATCTAAAGGTTTTTCAGTTTAAGCTGATGTTCAGAAACCAGAGACAGCTGAAGGCTGTGGCTATTAGCATAGCAAAGAGATGACAGAAGGGAGAAATGATACGAGGAGGGATCGATCAGTGAGGGGCTGTGAGAGGAGATGGCTGCATTCCTGTTGCCATTGTTTTCCCTTGCTGCTTCAGCTACTGTATTTGTATTTCTAGTTTAAAGACACAGGAAACTCCTATTTATAGTGTTTAACCCACAGATTTCTGCTTTTCACTTATTGGAGCCACAGTCTTAATCAGGTTAAATAAAGGGCAGGGCTGGGGGACTAATAATTGCTTCTGTTAATTGGAATCCACTTTGGATCAGCTGTAGGACTCTGTGTCCCTTCATGGTGAGACTATCCGTGGCTTAAGATGGATCTGCTTGGAGCATTCCCTTGTATTGAATTCCCTTAAAAAAGGCTTTGAAGAACAAAACGTCGGGATTTATTTGAATTTAAAAAGAAAATAAAACGGCCCAATTTATTTTTTAAGCAGTGTTAGCTCAGAGCAGCTAGGGAGGAGACACTGTAGGAATAAAAAGGTTTGTAAATAAGGCTGCCACAAGCCTCTCAGCCTCCTTGTGAGCCTGGCTCTGGGCCAGCTCCGTGACTTTCTGCTCAGCAGCGACTGCTGTGGCTTCACTCCGGTCCCTGGCACATCCCTGGGAACATCCTTCACTCCTGGGACATCCCTGCCACCCACCCTGCCCCGACCCTGCCCTCACCTCCCGCCCTCTCTGAGGTCTGCCTCTCTCATCCTGCAGCCTGGGGAAGCCTGGAGGACCCCATGGAAGGAGCCACCTCCCCCTGATGTGGAGCACATCACAAACCGGGCTCAGGCGCCGCGTCCATCACTGGAGAGGGACCCAGGAGCCCTCTGTGAACACTTTTTCATGGGTCTAAGGTTTCAGGCCACTCTGCTCAGACTTGCCTCGTGTTTTCGGAGCTGTTTTATTTTTAGTTCTTCGTTGTCTTCCAGCTGTGCTTGTGGAAGGATCCCCAGCCCAATGCCTGATGCTCGAGCTGTTGCTGTAGGGTGGGAGGGAGGATGTTATTGTATTTGCAGAGAATGCCCCAGCAAAGGCAGGAATGATGCATCTGACTCCATGTTCTCAGAGGGCTAATTTATTACTTTATAATACTATGTTATATTAAAGAATGCTATTCTATACTAAAGAATACAGAAAAGATACTCACTGAATGCAAAAAAACCTAATAATGAAAACTCTCTCCAGACACAGCTTGGCATTAATTGGCCAATGAGTCAAAACTGCTCACAGCAGAATGCAATGAAACAATCACCTGTGGGTAAACAATCTCCAAACCACATTCCACAGGAGCACAACACAGGAGAAGCAAATGAGATGAGCATTGTTTTCTTTTTCTCTGAGGCTTCTCAGCTTCCCAGGAGAAAAACCCTGGGCAAAGGGATTTTTTCAGAGAACGTGAATGCCACAGGACATGGCATCCACTCAACAACCCTTCCCACACCAGAGGCCATCCCATCCTGCCAGCAGTGCCAGCCTTCCTGAAGCACCACAAAGGAGAGGTTTTCACTTGATATCCCAGTAAAGAATGTGATAACCCAGGCACACGCCACCTTTGGTGGACCAAGGGATGTGGTCGGACACTCTGCTCAGCTCCAGGGGCATTTCCCTGTGCTGCCACAGCCACAGGCTGTGTGCTGTGGCCCTTGTCAGGAATCCTTCAAATGCTCTTTCATAGCAGACCCTGAGAGGTCAAACATTTAGGATTTCTATATTTCCCCCCTCCTCAGGCACAATAGACAGATTAATACTGAGGCTCCTGTGCAAAGTCACACAAGTTATTTGATCACCATATGTGGTTTATTCCTCAGATTTATCTACCATGTGAAAGATGAAACTTTCAATAACACATGTCCCTTTCTACAAGTAGATTTTATCATTCAAAGCAAACTCAAAGGAAAAAAAACACCACACTTCTGTTACCTCTCCTTACAGCACCAACATTTTCTTGGCTCCTTCTCCTGAATAATGTAAATCTCCAAACCCACTTACTTGGAGTACCTAAAAGCCACAAGGCAACATGAGCAAATGCCAAACGTAGAATCATAAAGGCTTAAAAACTGATCCTACCAAGAAGGATAATCCTTTCTCCTTACAAGTTCTCATCACTTCTGCCTTCCAATTCATAGCAGATAATCACACAGTCTGGCATCCAAAAAGCCTCTCAGAGTGGTGTGGACACTGAGGTATCAGAAGGATCTTAAGTTGTTTTAAAGAACTCCACTGAGCTATTTTTCAATATCTGTTCAGCTTGCGTAACTGGTTGGAAAATTTATCTGCTATTTTTGCAGTGGTCCTGTCAGTTTTATCTTCAGTGATATTCTATCCCCATGGGGGGCTAAAGAAAACATTTAATGATTTAGATAATTCACCTTAATCAGTGATAGGATTTATGCTTTTCACCTTGCACTAGCCTTAGTATGAAACAACACCTCTGAACATCCTAAATTATTTATTTGCAGGCAAATACATTCCATGCTGGGAGTTCCAGGTTTAATTTTGCTCCTAAACTTCTGTGCAAGGGACCCTCCTGGTGCTTCTTGGAAGTGATTTCCTTGTGCCTGCAGCACAGCATAAAAGAACTATTTAATAAATATTTTTTTTTCCTGTCTTAGAAGGAATGTTCTGTCCGATCATATGGGGAAAGGGCAAATATCAGTAAAATTATAAGGTTGATAACAAGTAGATGGTGAATCTGTCAGAAAAAAACAAGCAGCATTCTCCTCACCCATGTATGGCATTAGAATTCCTCTCACCATAGCCACTTTTTTTGCTACCATCCTTAGAGAATACTGCAATATGTACACATTAACCTTAAAATGAAATAACTACTGAAGTTGAGCACTGTTCTGAGGCTCAATAGACCTTCCAGGGTTATCAAAAAAAAACCTTGAAAAAAGCAAGAAAGAAGTGATTCAGCATAAACTCCTAAACCAGGAGCTGCAATCCAGAGGGATCACCACCCAGGGAACCTCCAGTGAGCTGGCTGAGAGCCTGCACCCCCTCCAGATGCTGATCCTGAGGGTTTAGTCCCAGCTTACTGACCACCATACATCTGATTAGCACGTGCTTCCTTACCCATCCCTCCAATTTTTAAAAACCCCATTTCCTAAATGGAAATCCAGGAGATTTCCAAAAATTTCTGTAACAGAGATGGCTGCAGTTCCTTGTATGGAACTCCCCT
Source organism: Motacilla alba alba (assembly GCF_015832195.1). NCBI lineage: Eukaryota > Metazoa > Chordata > Aves > Passeriformes > Motacillidae > Motacilla > Motacilla alba. The sequence goes on along the minus strand of NC_052046.1, from coordinate 74,191,648 downwards.
TTTAATTATGGAGGGACAAAACACTGAATGACCCCAAAAAAGTCAGCACTTCCCTTCCACTCCCTCCTCCAGGGAGCTCCCTGTTCCCAGACTCTCCAGGAGAGTGGTCATGGCACCAAGGCTGTGGGAATTCAAGGAGTATCTGGATGACACTCTGAGCCCTGTGGTTTAGTTTTGGGTAGTCCTGAAAGGAGCAGGGAGTTGGACTCCATGATCCTCAGAGGTCCCTTCCAAACTGAAGCAGTCTGTGGTTATAATAAGAGGCAAGTGGAAAGAGATGGGCATTTAAATCAGCACGGGATGTGGAGAAGGCACCATTTTGATTTAAATAACCTTTTTTAAATTGAAAAAAGACATCAACTCTTCAGTCTTGTGGGAGGTGGAATTGTAAATGTGGAAAAAAACCCCCACAACCTGGGAGAGTGTGATTGCCTTGACACGAGGGAAAAAGACACCTTCTCATGAGTCTTCAGACAATCAATAATTTGATTGTTTTGGGACCTGTAGCTGTTGCTCTGGGCATTGGAACAGCAGCTAACAGCTTTTGAACCAGATGCTTTGTGGGTGCACAATCAGTTAACGATGTGAAATCATGTGAAGATATGACTTGTCATTTAAAAGGAGGATGTGCCATGCCAGCTGCGCTTCTGCATTTCTCTTTTGTCTATTCAAACAGCTGGAGCAGTCTGGAAGAGTAAGGGTTTCCCTCAGGAATTCCAGCAGGCAGTGGGAAGATTCAGGGAGTTAGTTTGTACTTTTAAAACTTCCACTTTAAATTCTGCAGTGTTTCAGAACTGTGATCTCAAGCGCTGTTACACAAAGCTGTGGCCTGACAGAATTCTGACTCAGGACAAGAAATATGGCATTGTGTGTGTGTTTTTAATTTTTTTTTTTCTTTTTGGTCAGGACAATATACTTTTATACTGTTCCCTGAGGAGTAGCTTAACCTCTCTGTGTGTCTGGATGTTGGGTATGACAGATAAACATCCACACTCACGTTGTTATCAAGTGGCTCCAGGTGATGACTGATGGATAAAGAGATCCTGAAAACCCCACTCCTCAGTGACAGCTTTTTTTTTTTTTGACTAAATTCTGCAGATTCTGGTGCCTTCAGTGTGACTCATTAGCATGGCTGTTGTTGTGATTACAGGATTACTGAAACATAACAACATTTTGTTTCCTTTAGTGATCAATGAATCTCTTGGGAACCTCACCCTTCTCTTTCCATAGCAGCTCTTTATGAGAGTTATGGTCAAGAGAGAACCTGTATAGATTAATATTCCAATATAATTTCTTTGCCAGCCTCATACCTCATTTCACCATAAATATTACTTATGTTCCTTCACTATGTCTCTTCCTTCCTTACTCTTCGCTTTTGCCTTTTCTGTTTTTTTATGGCCATGTGATTTTGGGTAAAATAATTAACTTTTACCAGCAAAGTAGATCTCTCAGTTGCTAAACTGCCCCAAAGTTATTAGTACCTGTGTCTATTGAAATGTGGAAAATATTAAAGGAGTGTGGAAATTAAAAGCATTGAAGGACTTCCGTGACAAGCAACTCCCTGAGGCTGCAATCTGGAACTAACTGGGATTCACAAAATGCTCATTTAAATGTGGCATTTTTAAATATGATTCTGTTAATAACAACTCAAATTTAAGCAGCATTTCCCTGCTAATGACAGCTGTGAAATCAGTTCAAAAAATACTTGTCACTACATTTAACAGCTAATGATTTATTCCCAAAAGCCATTTTTGACTATGGAGCTTTTCAAGTGCCTTATACAAAAGAAGTTTTAATAATGCAGTAGTAAGTGAATTAAATTACATTATTAACAACACAGTTGTGTTTTCTTCAATCAGGTTGCAAGCATCATTTGGAACAATAAGGATTTGGTTTGGATTTGCTGTGGTTAACCCTGTAAGAGGGATTTTATCTTCACATGGTGGGATATTTTCTTGGTCTGATCTTTAAAGTTTGCTGTGGCTCATTTCAAAAAGCCCAGCTTGGGGTTGCATGCAGTTCTTCAAGCTGAAATCACCCCTTGCTCTCACCAAGTATGTTTCTGATTAAAACGCCATTTTATTGTTGGTGTGTATTTCCTGTTTTCCACCTATCTCAATTCCCACACGTCACATAAGGACCCTCAGAATATGATGGATTTACAGAGACCTGTTAACGTAGCAATAACCACAGCTTCCCTCCCAGCTACTGCCTGTCAGCACACCCCAAAAGGGTTCAGGATGATTCCAGGTCAGGGATGTCTCCTTCTCCTTGTTTTCCGTGCCTCCAGGCTTTTCCAAATGAATGGTTGTGATGTTGTTTTGGGTTTTACCCACTTTTTTCTTTTATATATTCTCTTTATCCTTTACACATATACTTGTAGCTTTGTAGCCTCATATTATAGCTTAGCTTCAACACTTTCCTAGGAAGAAAGACAAAAAATCCAGGATCCCTGTGCTGTCTTGGTTCTCTTAGATACCAAGGCTGAAACCAGCTTTCCAAGACAGATTTTTGTAAACAGGGCCTGGATCTCATCCTGAGGAGGGACATTCTAGAACTGGGGGGAGTTACTTCACCAGGAGGGTTTCTAATTGGGGGGGGTTCTTGTCAGATATGCTAATTTGCAGATTCTATAAAAATTGCACACGTTAAATTAAGTGGGGTGTGCATCTTGACCCTTTTCTACCTGAAAAATCTGTGCACCTGAGGATCCTCATATAAAAGTACCCTTTTTATCACCCCAACTGAGTCTGACTCATACCTTTAGGGCCAGAGAAAAAGGCATCAGTTGAGATCCATCAATCTGCTGTTGATAAGGTGAGCGGGGAGGTCACCCCTGCTCTCTGCTCACTTTGGATGGAGATTGCCTCAAGGATTCCTGGTTAGGGAAATCCAGCCCTGCAAAAATCTCATCCACTGAGCTAAAGTTTTCAACAGCAGCACTGAGGATAATAAAAATTAGTCATTGGTTGACAGAGGCCTGTGATTTCTGTGCTGGTTTTAGCACAAAGGAAGTTTTATGTATTTAATTGTTTTTAAGTATATTTTGTAATATGAAATCAAGTGGATTTGATATTAGGAAATATTTATTGACTGAAGTAGTGGTTAATCACTGAAACAGGCTGCCCAGGGCAATGCTTGAGTCACCATCCCTGGAAGTGTTCAGAGTGGACATGGCACTTTGTGGCATGTTTAGTGACATGGTCTCAGGTTGGACTGATGATCTTGAAGGTCTTTTCCAACCTGTGATGCTGTGGTCATGAGCACATCCTGAATGCCAACCTTTCTGAGTTCAGAATGCACTTTAGAAAAGACGGGGGAAAAATTGAGACAGGACCAAATGAAGCTATTCAATGTGAATCACAGGTACAGGTGATGTGGAAAGAAGTAGAAAGGAACAAGAGGAAAATCAGCCAAACTCTGTGGTGCAGACCCATTGATTTAAACAAACCTATGCCTGTTTCATTTTATAGGAATTTGTTTTCTTTTACCATGTACTGAACACACCACTGTGCCAGGTTTTGGGACACCTGTCTTTTGACAAAAAATATAAATTCCTGTTTATGTGTTAGCATAAATACATATAAACACCTTTGAGTATGATTCCTGGATGGCAGCTGGGACAGGTCAGGAAATTCCCATACAGTGCTCTCACCTGCCATCACTCAGCTCCAGATAATGTGGGTGTGTGCTTCTGATGTCCTCCCACTACAGCAGGAGGAAACACTTCCAGAAAAAGGCAGGTCAGGTCCTGAAAACATGTGTTATGAGCTCCTGCTCTCTTTTTGCTCATTCCAGCCCTCTTTTTGCATATTCAAACCAGCATCTTGAGAGCAAACACCAGTCTCCTTCGAGGTCAGTGGGTGGGTCATTAATAACTCCTCTAAATCAGTATTGTTAAAATGTCTATAATGCCCATGTCACATCACTTTTCCTCACATTGATTTTGACCTGGAAAAAGACATGAGTGATGCATCTGAGTGGTGCTTGATGTTCCCTAGCACATAATAAGCAGCATTATTCATTTTGTGGAGAATGTGTAATCACCCCTCTGGAAGAGAGGTGCTACTTGAAAAGCTGTCTTCCTCATCACTGCATCCCCCCCACCCTTACACTTGTGTTATCAATCATAAGATCGTCACTGGAGGAAAGCTGCTGGAGGCACAGGTATGCCTGGTTAGGAGGATAAATGGGTCTTGCCAAGCATGGGAGTGGTGAGTTTTTTCATAATCCTTTACTGCTCAGACTCCGTCCAGATGTGGGTTTCAGGGATGGTGTTTGGGAAAGCCTTTTGTTTCTGATCCTCTGTGCTGCAGCAGCCTGGAGCAAATCAAACTAACCTGGGGTAGCTGGGTGAGGGGCAGTGCAATTTATCTCTGGGTGGCTGAGAGGCACAGACCAGATGAAGGATTTCATCACCACATTACTCCAGAGGTAGCCTGAGCTCATTCATCTGCAAAAGAAACAAAGTGAATGAACAACTCGATAATGCTTCACAGTTTGAAGATTGCTTCTGGATGAATGACCTGCTTGTCTGCAAGTATGAGTACTGGGCTGCTGCTGCAACATATGATAGGAGAAGAGAATTAATTTCTTCAAAAAGGATTTTTCATCTGATGGCTTCTGATATGTGCACACAGATTTAGAAAATGTTCTCCCTTACACCTCTGTTTCACTATTAATTAGAATTTAATCAAATGGTACAATTTACAATCAACAAATCTAGTTTTGCTTTCTGTCATATTTTACACTCAAACTTTATATTTCTATTTGAATGTGTTATTATTATATTCCGACTAATTCAGCAAATTATTAATATGGGCATGTAATAGCCAGTGGCCCCCCCAGTCAATTTGCTAACTTGGTTCATTTGCAGTTCATAATTTGTTAATAGTTCTCTGTAATTGTCACTAATTTATCTGCTGCTCTGTTATACCCTGTGCCAATATTTTCCCAGACCAGAGCAGGCCTGTGAAATCTGCACAAACATTTCTGCAACATCCCTTTTTAGGTCAGTCTTGGACTCTTACAGGTGCTTATGCAAATCATTTAAGGGAGTTGCTCTGCTCATTAAGTGCTGCATCACAGCACTCCTGTATGAGAAATTTTATTTAGTGGAAAAGAAAGAGAAAGAGAGAGAAAGCTGCTGATTTTGTGTCTGGGAAAGGGCTTTGAACACACACACACACACACACGCACCCACCCACCCCTACACACCTTGTCTTACCTGGAGGGCAGTAAAGCTGTCAGATACAGGAGGAATCCATTTTCCTGCTGCCAGAGGAGCAGTTTACACCACAGAGTGCCAATACTACTTTTTAATAAAATAGATAAAATAGTTTGTTGTCACTTTCTACCTTCTACTACCACCTTCTAATGACTGGTTGAGGAGATATGGTCTTTAGCTGGTGGCTGCCAGCCTGGCTGAGTCTACTAGGATCATCCAAAACTTTGAGCTAAGATGCTCTGCAAGGGAGGTAAGAGTGGCTACTGACCTCTGAATGTTGTCTGCTGCCTCAGAGGTTGGATCTTCTGGGATGGAAACTTAGGGGAACAGTGGCTCGCTGTTCAGAGAGGGATAACAGAGGTGGACATCTGAGTGAGGTTCCCTTGGAGGCTTCCTGGTACCTCAGGAGGAGGTTCACTTTTGCTCCTCATGATGCTTTTCTGTGTGTATTTTTCCCATTTTCCCTTTTATTTTGTGGGCTAACTTTTAAAACAGGCACATTTGAAAGTGCCTTAGAAATATTGCATAAGCCACAATCCAATTTTTATCATACTGGCACGAATATATCATACCTAATGAAGCTGGGGTTTAGGCAATATTAGGAATTAGAAATATTAGGCACCCTAACCAACCTGTCCACCACCAGTAGCTCTACTTGCACGGCTGAACCTCTCTGTAAAGCTTACCAGCTAATTAGAATGCATTAAAAATGACAGTGGCTGTTGACTGTGGGGCTGGAAACCAGAGATTATGGTGTCACAAAACACCACGCAGTGTGTGAGTCAGTCGGCGCCCTTTGAACGCCCCTCACATCTGGCTGCTGCTGAATGGAGCCACTGTCCGAGGGGCTGCTGCTGCAGTACCTGGTTCCCTGTGTACTAATTACAAGCTCTGGACGCAGGAGTTAGGGGAGTCTGGGGACTTGTGACTGGAGTTCACACAGGCTGGAGAAACAAAGGATGCCCTGTTCCTCATTACGCTCCTACACTTAATTAGGAAGTGAGTTTGTTGATCACTGGCTGAGTTAAGAATCACTCATTTATGGCAGGGCACTTTGTGATTTTTATTTTTAATTTTTTTTTTTTTTCTCTTGGTGAAAGTTTATTTAAATGACATTTTACACTTTGGCCATAAGGGACGTGCCTTTATTTTATCTGAGTTTAAATATGTCTGTTGTAGTCTCCTGGTCTGACAGAAAGAGACACAGGGGTGTTTTGTTTGGGGGGTGAGTGGGAAGGAGAGGGGGTGGGCGAGGGGAAGCGTTTCATTGCAGAGCTGGGGCGATTGTTTGGGATTGGCAAAGCCATTTGCAGATCTGGGAATTTAGAGAGGATTGAGGCTGGTGGTGGAGCCACTCTCCCACCTTCTGCAGGGGGTGGGGGTCAAGGTGATGCCTTAGGATTTTAGCTTTTATATTTTTCATGTATTTGTGATCCTGCAGTTCTTTAGTGCGTAACTCTAAACTCCATATTCAGTGTCAGCTGCTGCTGTCCCATTTTGGGCAGACACAACAATTCCTCTCCAGGCCTGGCAGTCAAGGGCACCTCACAGCCCCAGGGCCCAGAAATGGAAATAAAAGTGAGTTGGGGGCAGCAAACTTGGGGTAAATTACTTCATTAGCTGAAGCTATAATTGTTAGATTAACCTCCAATATGCAAATGGACCAAACTTATAAAAGTGTGAAAACCCGTGACCGGTGGTTCATTTTTGGTTGTAGCCTCTGGGGGGCTTTGTCTGCCCAAAATGTACCTGAAGGCCCTTCAATAAACATAACAACTTTTTATTCTCTTAATTTTTTCTTGCCTCTGTTTTTGGGTAGCCCAAAAATGCATAAAAGGTCAAAATATTTTGTGGGTCTGACACAGGCCTGTCAGGCCGGGCCCTGGAGCTGAGCCAGGCCTGTGTCTGGAGGCCGTGGGGACACAAATGGAGGCCACAGGGGGACATCTGACGCCTTGGAGTGGCTGCCTGGAACAGGGGCTAGACAAGATTTAAGAGAATAAAGTGGGTATTTATTAGAGGCCTGCAAAAGGTACATCTTGGATGGTCAAAAGCCTCCCAGGGGCTACACCCAAAATGGACAATGGTCAAGAGTTTTTCACACAATTTTAAGTTTGGTCCATTTGCATTTCAGGGGTTAATCCTCCAATTACAGCTTCAGGTAATGAATTAATTTTCTCCAAGTGTGCCCCCCTCAATTCACTGTTGTTTGTATCTGAGACAATAAGGTGTCCTTGAGTTTCAGGCCTAGAGAGGAGTTGTTTTGTCTGAATAAAATGGGAAAACAGTAGGAAAAACAGGGTATGGATTATACACTAAAGCAAAAAATATAAAACTTTAATCCTAAGGCATCACATGGACACCCTGAGATGCCCCATCCTGTGGGATGCTGCAGCCCTTTCAAAGGGAACCAGATTCCCCTTCTCCTTTACAGGGATGGCATTAAATATCCAGTGCCACTGCAGGAGCTAGGAATTCTTCACTGCTGCAGCCAGAGGGACTAATGAATGATGGTCTGTTTTCCTCGCCCACAAACAGCGTGCCGGGGCTCTGACAGGGGAATCACAAGAAAGCAGAGTGCAGAAAACTTTAAGAGAGAAGCCACGAGTGAGATATAATGGGAAAAACAGAGGCCTGTCTGATTTTTCTATAGTAGCTGTAACCGGGATTAACCAGCCTTTTGTGGAAAGAAATCTACTGTCATCTTTGCTCAGATACCTGATATCATTGTTACTTCATTATAGACACTTACCTTGGTGCTGCCTGCTATGCACTCTGGTTCCTCAAGCATAAAATGCCTCTAATCTCACAGCTATTAGGGAAATTTTCTTCCTAGCTGCATGCCTGCAGGAAAGCCATTGAGCAGCAGTGCAGGAGAGCTGCTGGGGGTTTCTTGGAGGTCTCTTTGCAAAACATCTTAGGTCAGCGTACATGGAGTTGGTTCACTGGGCTGAGCACAGAGTTTACAGAGCGGAGGGAGGAAAAAAATCCCATATTGTTAAAATGTTTTCCCTGAATTTAACTAAATTAAAACAGGTTTCTGTGGTGTTTGTAAGTCGCCTGAGATTTTTACACTCACCTGGTTACAAAGACCATTTCAACCTCTTTTTTTGAATTGTGTGTGTTGCTTCCACCCCCATGTGAAAGAATAAAAAAAAACAACTGATAACAGTTTCAGACTTGGCAGGTAACAGTTGATCTGAGCTTTTGCTCACATAATATTTTCTGGATGGGACACTGAAAGTTTTCCTGGCTTAAGGAAACCATTCATTCAATCCTCAGGGAGTGCTTGGACTCTACCCAGAAACGTGAGTGGATTCCTTGTTGTTGCTGTTGTTGTTTTCAAACAGTATCTGACTGTCAGAGGAGGACAAATAGAAGAGTAAAACCCCAAACCAATCATGTTAAGTGTGAGAGGTTTACATAAATTTTACGTTCAGGAATAAATAACAGTAGTGCTCATATGAATGAGGCAGGTAGTGGCGTGTCTCAGCCGCTTCAGATCCATGACCCATTTATAGATTATCACAAGGACTTATACATAACTCACAATCCACCAGGAAAACATCATGGGGCATATAATTATGTTGCAAAAGTCTTGCTTCCAAAAAAAATTGAGTTCAGCCTGGAGTCTATAAACATTTACATGTGCGTTTAACTTCATTAAATAGCAAACAGCTGTAACTTCCTTTGCAGTTATCCACTGTTCTTCCTCTTGAAATTGCTCTTTTGATCTCTAGGGCTCATGGAGTTTAGATCTTCCCTGGGTCTGGTGCTGACCAGTAGAAAAGAGCAAATTTTCCCTTGTGATTAAAGCAGTAGATACCCCAAACACGAACTTGTGTGTGAGCTTCACTTGACTACGTGCCCTGTTGGTTCTGCAGGAGCCATCTCCAGTGGTAAGTGAATATAAAGAGCAGAAAGAAATTGAAGAAAGAATAAAAAAACCAAAACATTATGGTGGGGTGGGAGGCCAAATCTTCTCCCTGTACAATTTTACATGGTGTTTAAATATTAAATAAATCATTATTATTCTGTGATGAATGTGAAGTCAAGCTTTCAAAGTGAGACTGTGACCAATCCCCATCTTGCCACTCCAGGCCAAAGCACTGAGTGCCACATCCAGTCCTTCCTTGGACACCTCATGGCGTGGTGGCAAATCAAGATCCTCTTGACTTCAGCCTTCAGATCCTCAGACTTCAGCAAGGATGGCTTTGAGAAGACGAGCTCATATTGCATGGTTTCCCCATGCTCTCTGAGCTAAAACAAAAAAGATTAGACCAGCTCAAGAATGAGCCATTTAAAGCAAGTGTCTGCATCAACTGTGTTAAAAATGCCACTAAATTGGAACTATTTTCAAGGAAACTACGTCCAGAAATAGTGTTTTTATCAGAAAGCCATTGCATTTCTGGTTTGTTTTTTTTTTTTTTTTTGGTTTTTTTTTGGGGTTTTTTTTGGGTTTTGTTTTGGTTTTTTTTTTTTTTTTTTTCTTTTTTTTTTGGTAAGCTGTATAAAACTATGTCTTTCAAATACTTATGAGAGTGCCCTAAAACTCAATTGCTGTTCTGGAGTTAATCTATCTGACTCAGTAAAAAATGCCCCCCTTGCATTCATCTACGAAGCAAAATCCAACATCTGAAGCACCAGTGTTCCATCAGACCTACACTCTTCAGGCAGAGCTTAGCTAACAAACACAGTGCAGTTCTGAAATGACAGCTCTCTACACAAACTGATCCGTGATTCTCTATGATTCACATTTCTGGGGGAAAAAACCTGCTTTGTATCATTTAGGAGCAACTGGGATCATTATTCTAATTTCTCTCAGCTGCCCATTAGGTCTAAACTTCCCCTGGTCCCACCTTTTTTGTTGCTTTGCATTTCCAGTCCTGGATTTGGCTCTGAGAAAAGGCTGTGGGTAAAATCCTGTGTCACAGCAGCAGAGCTTCTGTTGTGCCAGGCCCTTGGCTGGTCTCTTGGAGATATTTTTGGGCAATGGCTCCACATCCTCATCTTGCACATGTGCTTCAGTCAGCCCTTCCTGATGGGTTTGCCACACTGCCCATGGATGCTGCCATCACAGGGTCAATCCTGACATCATCCAAGGAATACTCTGTCTTTTCCACAGGAGAACAATCTAATCCTGGGTTTCCTCACATATGGAGCAGAAAGGAGCAGCACATCCAAGCTGCTGTGGAGGATGAACTGAGGGTGACTTGGAAAGGGAGGCTGCTCCACACAAAGCTGGGAGCTGAGCCTCCAATGAAAAGCAGCTTCTCAGAGAAGCTATGCCTTTCCATCTGTTCCTTGGATTTAGATTCCTCATGTTTTATTGTGTTCGTATTATCATACAGCTCTATGTCTGGCATAGGTATTAAAACGTCTGGGTGTGCAGGTTCCATAATCCTGCCGCTGGCTTCATCTTTCTGGGGCTGCAGCACTTGGTTTGCTGCGTTTTTATTGTTACCACTGTAATTGTATTGTGAGGGCTCTTGCTCCAGCTCTGGCTTGTTAAATAAACAGAACATATCCTTGTGTCTCATGCCTCCGCGTCTGGAAGGGATTTAAACCTCTTCTTTTGTCTGCGTGTTTTGGCTGAACTAAGATTTTCTCTTGAAAGACCCTGCGAGTTTCAGGGTCTGTGTGTATTATACAGAGTTTGCTTTCATTAAGTTTTGAGTTATTACAGCTTTGTTTGTGCTCGGGGTGTTGAGAATCACGGAGGCCAGTTCCTTTTAAACACTGAGGAGTACAAACAACCCAGGAATAAGGGTCTTGATTGATGTAGCTGCTGCTGTGGCTCACATGTGGAGTAACTCCACATTGTTGTGTTTCCTAAACAGTGGATTTCATAAACTCTATCCTTCCATGGTGGCACCTGGTAAAAGGTCAAGAAGTAGAAAAAAGAAAGAGAGTCATTCAAACACAGCAGAATAATAAAGAATATTTTCCTAAGACCTCACCCCCTGTCATTATTCAGCTGTGTTCTGACCTGCTTATTTTCCACCACTCACTCAGGAATCACCTCAAAAGGTATTTATGTGAATAAGGTTATTTATGTGAATGTATTGGAAGATTAATTCTTCCCATAAATGCTGATATTCAGCATAGAGAAACATTTTTTTTTTAGGACCTGGTTTTGGAAGACACATCTACAAAAGGTCTCTAACTTGTCCCTGCAACCTCATCCGGAGGAAGCAGAAATGTGTGAAATTTCTTAATAAAATCTGGATGGGAAAAATTCATTTTCTACGCAATATTTAAACTCTTTCCAGTAATATAAGTCTAAACTCATTTTAATATCCTTATGAATTGAAGGCTAAACAACATCCTTAATCAATTTATGTCAGGGCTTGGCCATACTACCTCTTGGGTTTTTTTCTCCACTGCCTTAGCCTACATTTTCCCAGACTGGATATAACTATATTTCTTACATGTAAGGGGAAATGTTATAGATTTACACCATTGAAGTAATTTATTTTCTGTCATCTTCTCTTTTCTGTCATCTCAATTTTTCAGCTTTCAGGTTTATTTCTGGCCTAGGACAATCCCCAGCTCCTGAATTCACAGCTCTCCATTCAGTCTCTCCCTATTTCCTATTTACACAGTCATTTTGGGTTTTTATCTACATCTGGTTCTTCTACCATATATTTACCATTTAATTCTACCATTGTTTTGTGTTATACTCATTTAAGACAATTACCCTAGCTGTAGAAATCTTGCAAAATGTGAGTACTTTCTTACAAAGTGGCCCAGTTGCAGTCTGATATAATCTGTAAAAGTAACTGAGATACCTTTTTCCACTGGTTAACACACATCATAACGCCAAATTTTGCCAAATTCAACCCAGACTCATCTGTAGCTGATGGTGTTCAGGTTTGTTCGTGAGCTGTAAAGCCTTTGTAGTACTTGGGATGAAAGACACATGTGGCATATCATGATTTACTACTGGGTTTGCATAATATATCTATGCCTAATTTATCAATATAACTTATTCAACAAACTGGTACCTCTCCAAAACATCCACATATGTTTTTTCTTTCCTTTAATTGATTTCTCTTTCCCTGTCCCAATGCGGAGCAGCATTTTTTTCTTCCTCTGCATGTTTTGTAGCACAGTGAAGACAATAGATTTTTTTTTCCCTTTAGCTTTATGGACTGAGTACATTATAGAGCAGGAGGAAAGTTTCCAGCCTCTTAAAATGAAGAAGAACTACACAGACTACAGACAGGTCATTCTTCAACACAGGAAAAATTGCGTGCTGGAATAGATGACTGCCTATTGAGTTTCACTCCTTCCCAGACTCCCAGCTCGGGCTGTAAACCCAGCAGCTCCTCTTTCTCCCCCAGCCCCTCTTGCACGGGTGAAGCAGCACCTGGCAGGACCCACCCTGTGGAGCACATGCCCAGGAGAACAGAGCCACTGGAGGTTTCTGGAGCACAGCTGCCGGAGCAGCTCCATCTGCACTTGGATCCACGCTGAGACAGTTCAAGGCTCCTCTGCACCACAGGCAAAAAGGAAATTTCCTGACCTGAGGCTGGGGGGCTGGCAGAGACTGGGGGGCACAGACTGGGCTGCAGCAGGGATAAGCCTCTTGCTTTTGCAGCTGCAGAGCCCGGGCTGGCTGCATCTAGGTGGGCTTCCCTTCCCTCCAGCACAGCCCCGTGTCGCCTCTTGCCTCGGTGACACTGGGCCACAAGTGTTTTGCATCCCCACAGCATCTGCTGAGCTGAGCTGAGCTTGTTTTGCTGATACATCAAAGCTGGACCTGAACATACACAGGGGAACCTGGTGTGAAATGCATCATTCTTCAGATCCATGTTTAAGATTAAATCACTGGAGAGTTTTTGTTATTCTGCCCAGTTACAGTTTAGAGGCTGGTTGGAATTATTAAGAGTGCTTCCTTATAACCTGGGTTTCACATTTCCCCATTTGTGTTGTTTTTCTGGATATATCTCCTGTCAGAGTGATCTGTGCTGTTAAAAAAGTATTGACTTTGTCTGAGCTGGCCCATGGTTTTATTGGCTTAGCTGAAATCAGAGAACCATGAGATTATTTGGGTTGGAAGGGACCTTAAAGCCCATCCAGTCCCACCCCCTGCTATGGCAGGGACACCTTCCACTATCCCAGGTTGCTCCTAGCCTTGTCCAACTTAGTCTTGGAAAATTCCAGGGATCCGAGGCAGCCACAGCTTCTCTGGGCACCATGTGCCAGAGCCTTCTCATGCTTACAGGGAACAATTTCCTCCTGATATCCAATAAGAATCTACTCTTCTTCACCTTAAAGCCAAAGGAGCCTCTGCATTTGGCTGAAATCGCTTTCTCATATATATTTATTCATGTAATTAACCCTGTGGCAACTTCTTTGGGAACACATGGACTATTGAAGGCATCTTTTAGGGCATTCCCCTGTAGAATCATGGCAAAAATTTAGTAAGAACCACTGCTTCTTCTTGAAAAACATCTGGTGTTTTTCAGGTAGGAAGAGCTCCAGTGATCTGTTGGGCTGTTACCTTTCTATTTGTTCCACAGGGTTTTAACAGGTACTTGAATTTCAATAAGAGCACCAATAATTTCTGAGTATGATTTATTTCATTCTCATGACACGAAAAGGACCAGGCTAAAGTCATGCTCATATTACATTGAAAAATACAGTAATTTTAGGCCTTCATGGTCGAAATGTGGTTTTGGAGTGTAGATGGTGATCATTACATTTCATTACATGGAGAGCCAGCCTGAGGAATAAAAGGCAGTCTGAAACACTTTATGAAAAAGCCTCTGCCTTACAAAAACCCATGCATCACATTAATATGGTGACTGGGCAAATACACAGCAATATGTGCGCTTTTTGGAGTCCTCATTTAATGACTCTGGTGATTTCCTTCTCAGACAGAATATGCCTTAATGATGAAGCTGAAATCTGTTCTCAGTTACCAGAATATCTCCAGATTTAACATGTGTGAGAGAGACTAGCTTGGAATCAATCTTTTTAAGGCAATTTCCATCATTTCTCCTGTGGATTTGCAGCCTTATCATCAGACATGTAATTGAAAACACTCTAGAGATGGGATAAGTGAAGTGAATTTTAATATGGATCTGTAGTCATTTAGCCATCTTCTGAAGACTAGCAGACAGAAGTTCGGAAATGTCTAAATTTGTATACTGAATTACATATTTATTACATATTTCTCTCATTGCTTTCTGTTGTTTTCTCTGTTGTGGGATGCCTCTTCCCCCCAGGTATCTCAAAACTTTCAGATGTTGAGTGGTAGGAAGGTCTCTCTTCATGTCCCCTTCTTGCAGAATTTTAGCCTAGAAAAGTGACCCATGCAGACACTAAATAGACAAATGTCACAAGAGTTCAAAAGCTCCAAAGCTGTTTCACTTTGACAAAAGTGGTTTTGGCCCATCAGTGGGGAAAAAAAAAAAGTTTCAATATTTTAAAATATATTTAACTTCATTGGGGAAGAAAATATTACATTTTAACTTTTGCTCCCTGACTGCAGTCTCCTGGTGAAATGGGTCTGCAGTGGTATAAAAACCTAAATCTTCTAAAGGAATAAGAAGATAGGAAAAAAAGAGAAGTAGATGATAACTTTTCACAAAGTCTCTCAATGTCTGTGCTGGGATCCAGGCTTTTCAGTTTACCCATGAATGAGGTATGAAAAAGGAACAATAAATGACATAATTAAGTTTACTTACACTAAAGACAAACTATTAATGTAGTTATTATTAATCAGGAAAAAAAGCAGTGGCAACTCTTTTGGATGGCTCCCAAAAATTGGACAGGTTGCTGCAAGATGCTACTGAAGACAGATGTAGAAATGAATTCTCTAAGGACTGAGATATATTAATGGGAAAAATATAATTTAAGGTCTGTTTAAGACTATTGCACCCAAGCAACCATTATCTCAGTCCCTAAAACGCTGATTACAGGAGACAAGAGAGGACTAGCCAGAAAAAAAAAAGAGTTCAATGAGTGGTAACTGGTTTTACTTATTAATTTTTAATTTATTCTATATATTTTCCTTCATATTTCTTATATGTGCATGCTCCTAAGATGTGTACAGCCACCATCCTGACAAGATCTTCTCCAAAGGGAAAACAGACATTTTCTGCCTTTGTGGGCACTATCTGGCATATTTTTTTGTCACATGTTCCCAGACTTCAGTGTCCCTGCCAAGCAGTTGCAGCCACAGCTGGAACAGGTCTAGCAGGGTTGTGCAATCTGATCATTTCCACTTTGGGGCCGCCTCAGGAAATGTGACCCAAAGTGGAAGTCTGTCAAGTTTCAAACCCACTTGAATGAGAATCATCACTAAATGGGCAAATTCTGCAGTGACTTTGAAAGCTGTCCGAGATAATACACAAATATCTTGCTTTGTCTTCCTTTCCAGCTGAGTTATATAGTGGCAATCTGGGGAAACAGAAGTTGGTACAAATTCAAGCCCTTCTGACTTTGGCTGGTTTCTTTTTTTTTTCTGTTGCTAGTGATCAAGAAAATTCTGGATTGACTCACTTTGCAAACACTGCACCCTTTGAGCTACTTTGAATGGCTTTGCTCTGCAGTGTGTTTGAAACTGACCTGGATTGTCTGTGGTGAATAAATGTGAACAAAATGGAAGCCCTCCCCATGTGAAAATTAATGATAAATTTAACCACAATAATGCTGAATTGCTTAGTGTGGAAACAATATTTCTTCAGTTATGGGTAATCAAGGTTTTTTTTGGTGCCAAACATAATTGAATATATTACAGGATGACTGTTACTTAGAAGTAACACATTATTTTTCAAAAATTCAATCAGTGTCACAAAATCAGGTTTTTTTCCTCCCATTCTTCTACATTTTTCCCCCACGTTTTTACCCTTTAGTTGCACTTAGTGAATGTGAGGGGAAAGGGAAAATGTTAGTCTTGAAATACGGGAAACCTAAACTTGGCAAGAGGGAGCGAGAGAGGAAGGAAAGAGGAGGGAGGGAGGGAGGAAGGAAGTGGCAGAAGGAAGTCTCAGAAGGAAGGAAGGAAGTGGCGGAAGGAAGTGGCGGAAGTGGCGGAAGTGGCGGAAGTGGCGGAAGTGGCGGAAGTGGCGGAAGGAAGGAAGGAAGGAAGGAAGGAAGGAAGGAAGGAAGGAAGGAAGGAAGGAAGGAAGGAAGGAAGGAAGGAAGGAAGGAAAAGAAAGGAATGAAGTGGTGAAAGAAAAAAAAGAAAGAAAAGAAAGAAAGAAAGAAAGAAAGAAAGAAAGAAAGAAAGAAAGAAAGAAAGAAAGAAAGAAAGAAAGAAAGAAAGAAAGAAAGAGAGAAAGAAAGAAAGAAAGAAAGAAAGAAAGAAAGAAAGAAAGAAAGAAAGAAAGAAAGAAAGAAAGGAAAGAAAGAAAGAAAGAAGAAAAGAAAAAGAGAAAGAGGAAAGGAAAGGAAAGGAAAGGAAAGGAAAGGAAAGGAAAGGAAAGGAAAGGAAAGGAAAGGAAGGAAAGGAAAGGAAAGGAAAGGAAAGGAAAGGAAAGGAAAGGAAAGGAAAGGAAAGGAAAGGAAAGGAAAGGAAAGGAAAGGAAAGGAAAGGAAAGGAAAGGAAAGGGAGAAAGGGAAAGGAGACAGATTAGGACGAAAACTTCTCCCCTCTGTGCATGCCAAAGCGTCCCGTTGACGCTCTCCATCAGCTCTCCTTGGTGCTGAGGGTCTCCCCAGAACCCTGAGCTCAGCAGGGACAGACACTGGGGCCAGGGGAGCACCCGGGTGCCTGCCCTGGCTGGGGGAAGTTTGAGGCAGTCTCTTGCAGCATCGGTTGCATGGCTTTGCATCCCATGCAGTGCTGTGCTGCAAGGCCTCAGCAGTGAAGCCTGGGGCTCTTGAGGAGATTATGACTCGTCCTCACTGCCTCTGCTTCTTGTTCTTCTTGCTCTTTTTTTTATACTTCTTGTCCTTGTTATAATTCTTCTACTTTCAGTTCTTATTCTTAATCTAGTTCCTTTTTCTTACTCTTATTCTTTTCTGTATTTCTACTCTTAGTCTCATTATTTTCTTATTCTTTTTCTTACTCTGATTTTTATTGCTATTATTGTTATTAGGTATTATTATTAATATTATTCTGGTTCTTATTCCTATTATTATCCTTATTCTTTTGTAGTACTACTACTTTTTTATCTTTTCCACTTTCTTCTTACTTTTTTTTCCTATTCTTATGCTTTAATGGTTTTTGGGGGGGGGGTTGTGCTTTTTTTGGTGTGGGTTTTGGTTTTTTGTCTTTACTACTACTATTTCTTAAACCCAAATTTCTTTTGTTTGGTAGGATTGTGTGTCACAGTCTGGAAGTCTGAGGTTGTGTCCTGGAAGCAATGCCTCCTATCTGTGCCTGACCCTCATGGACAAAATGCCAAAGGACCAGCATGGAATCCTTTCTAGATAAAGGAAATGGCCTTGCATCCCAGCAGGGGATGTGCAGATTCAAGATCAGAAACAATTGCTCCCTGACAGGGTGGTCAGGCCTGGGAAGAAGTTCCCACAGGGAGGTGCTGGAGTCAGTGTCCCTGGAAGGGAGCAAGAGCCGTGTGGATGTGGGGACAGGGTTCAGGGTGACGATGGCGGTGCCAGGCTGGCAGTGGGAGCGATGACTGTGAAGGTGCCTTGTCAGCTGGAGGATGGGCTGGGATGCAGCGCTGAGCCCCTGGCAGCCAGCGTCCCCCATGGCTGGGGCTTTGGGGCCGGCCCCAGGGGTGCCCTTTGCCCTTGGGGAGCCGCCCTGGGGGTGCTGGGAAGCAGCCGGGGCCGGCTGGGCCCGCAGGGACAGGCGCAGGCCGAGGCAGCCCGTGCGGCTCCCTCAGGGCGCCGGGCAGGCCGCGGGCCGGCCGCCATCTGCAGGCCCCGGTGCTGCTGGCAGCGGCGCTAATCCTCGGGCCGTGCCGCCAGGCAGGGGCAGCGGAACAGCCCCCGCAGCGCCCGCAGCGCCCGCCTGAAGAGCGAGCGGCGTTTCTTGCGGGGCACCCCCTGCCCAGGGCACGGCTCCAGGGCCTGGCGTTCCACCCAAGCCTCCCCTGGGACAGGGAGCCCATCTTGGGCCAAGGCTGCCAGTCTTTCCTGCTTGGCCTCCTCATCTTCCTCATTCAGCTCCAGGACTCTGATTTCATCCCCGTCATCATACTCCCGCTGCCAGGCCTTGAGCCAGGGGCACTTGACCTCCTGCTCCCTGCCTTCTTCCCAGTCTGAGAAGTCCCAGGAGCTCCTGGATTCCTCTGGGCACAGCTCCGGCTTAAGGCCTTCATCCAAGGGCTCCAGGAGGCTACAGGCACCTTCTGGGGACAGCTGTGGCTCAGCACAGCCTTCCCCTGGAGTCCCCTGCTGGCCCTTGCTCCCTTCCCCTCTGGAGAGCTCTGGCTCCTCCTCAATGTCAAACTGCACAAAGAGAAGGTGCCCATGCAAGGCCCCCCTCCTCCCTGTCCTTGGCCCCCCTGAGCCCCTCTCGGCCTCCTCCTGCTGCCCACTCAAGGCCTGGGCTCTCTGAGGGCCGGGCCAGGGCCTGGGGGGCTGGGAGTTGGGCTTTGCCTCATCCTTGTCCATGGCTAGCGTGCTGTGGCACAGACAGGTCCCGGGACACAGCGACACAGCCGCTCTGCTGGCGCTGGCCAGCCCAGGGCCCCGCAGTGTCCCTTATATACCCCCAGCCGGGGCGGGCTCTGCCATGTCACAAAGGCCTTTGGGCATCACAATGGCCCACGGCAGCCAGGGCTGTGACACAAGGTGCCTGTGTCACAAAGGCCACCCCGGCACCCCCTGAGCAGCCCAAGGCTCTGGGAGTGGCTGGAGCAGCCCCGGCCCTGGGGGCTGGCAGCTGTTCTGGATGGATAATGGGGTGACTGGCTCACAGTCCAGGGATGAACGGTGTGTGGCTGTGAGGAGAAGCTGTACTGATGTGCTGTTACACCGCTGCACTTCGGGTGCCCTCTGCTCTCCCCACAGCTCCCGGTCCCCCTCTGCCCGAGGGCAAGGGGGCGGAGCATTGCTAAGGGGGTGGAGCATAACAACACCTGATCCTCCAATCCAGTGGCAAGAAAGCATTCTCCACCAACCAACAGCAAAGAAGTGTTGAGTGACAGACTGTGGGCGGGGCCAGGGTTGGCTGACACAGCCCCCCCTCCTGGGGTATGAAAGGGGAAGCGTTTCCCTGAGGGGAGCCATGAGGGAGGGCGGCCATGGGGGCGGCTGCCAGGCCTGTTGCTCCTTGTTCAGTCATTTTGCTGTATTTTTGTACAGGTTTCATAAACCTGTTAACTTTTTAAAGTGAGCAGCTGCTTCTCACACAGCCCCTGTTGTGAGCTGCTCAATGAAATGGTCAGGAAGGGCTGAGCATGAGGGAAGGTGCAAAGGAGCCCTTGTGTCAATTGAAATGGTGTGGGTTTTATTGAAATGGTCATGGGAGAGACAAGGGGAGAGAGAAAGGGAGAAAGAAAGAGTGTGGAAGGAGAGGAGGAGAGGAATGGAGAAAGGAAGGAAGGAAGGCAATGCAATATTACAGTTCTGGCACAAGAGCTGCTGTTATTAATGGCAGTTTTGTTGAATCTGTTATTCACCTTTGAAATAGAAATAGTTAAACAAAATGCAGATGGTTCAGTCCCCACACCCTCGCTGGGTTCCAACTGCCCCTCAGAGAATTGCAAATGAATCAATTGTTTATACAGGATTTTTCCTCCTGCAAAAGAGCAGCACCAGCACAGTCCTGACAGCCTTTCCCAACCCTGCCTCCCACAGGGCTCCTCCAAGAGCACTTCTGGGTGAACTGGGGGCCTGTGAGAGGAAAAGGATGGAGTTGCAAGGCTCTAGGGCTGCCTCTCATTTCACATTGCCCTGTTAAGCCCTTTGTTACCAGAAATCCAGCTTTGTGTACATTCACCTGTGAGAGCCTCCTCCTTTGTTGGATAACCTCCAGCATAGTTAAATCCTGTGGTGGGTCTCTTTCAGTAGACTGATTCAGGAAAAAAAATGTCATTGAACAAACTCTACAAATGTTCCTCACTTTGGAGGGGACAAAAAATGGTGCTTTGGATTTTACTTAGGTCTTAGACAAGGAAATATTCTATGAACATTCTGGAGAAGAACCTCAGAAACAGCACAGATTTAGTCATCCCTGCAGCAGTGGCAGCAAAGCCCTGGAGGGTGGGTTAAATGTCAGCCAGCAGGGTGTGTGTGCAGGCACATGGATCCAGTTTTCCTGCCCTCGGTGGAATTACAGGATTGTTCCCAGAGACAGCTGCCGAGGAGAGGCTGGAAAGCATTGGTTCCTCCCCTCTGATACCTTTGTAGCCCACCAACACAATGTGTTCCACAAGCGATGTATTTTCCATGGGGGGAAGGCCAGGAAAGCTCCCAGATGGACTTCTTCATTGAGTTAGAGTCTATCTTTACAGCAGTTCAACATAATGGACTCTTTTTTGGGGTAGTAATTTCTTAACAAACTCTAATAAAAGCTTTAGCTTTGCTATGTAGCTGTAGATCTTTCAGGTAAGATGAAATGCAGCCTTTTTTTTTTTTTATGGGGACTGTGCTCTGAAATTATTTCCCATTAGTGTATGTGAGAGCAACCTCTAGCTTTGGTTTGCATCCAACAGCTTGTGAAGGTACAGCTGCTTTTGGTCACTTTTATGAGTGAAAATCTAAATAATGTTTTACATCTATTAGACTAAATAGAAAAGAAATTTGGAAGCAGTTCAGTGATGCCAAAAAGTAGAAGGACATCTGCAGGAATGTAAATTATATGCAGAGATGCTGTGCTTGTAAGAGTGAGAGCAGCTGTTGAAGGACTGGGAAACTGGTGCTGGGCTTGATGTGAGGACTTAGTCCAGGTTTCCCTAGGTGTGACTGAACCACATCTGAGTGGTGGTGACACAGAGCTCTGTGGTCCCACTGGAGGGTCCTGGTAGCACCATCAGGTTTGCAGCCTGGCAGGGCTTTGGGGCTGAGGGACAACACTGTGCACAAACGGCTGTCCCCTTCTGGGGCTCCAGCTGCTGTCCTTAAACCCACCTCAGAGCCATGTATGTAGAAAATGCCTTCTCCTGATCCATGTAGGAGCCTTGAGCACACCTGTGTCTTTGGGATCTGGAGTCCCCAGGGACCACGCTGTCAGCATCACTCAGATTTCCTGGTGGGAGCAGTGGAGAAGAGAGGGCTTGTGCCCCGGGCTGAGAGCTTGTTGTGCTGGCTGTGCCCACCAGCTGTTGATGCTGCACAAGCAGGTTGTGCTGTGGTTTGGCCTGTCCTCCTCCTTATCCTTTATCTCCTTATCCCTTATCTCCTCATCCCTTATGTCCTGCTCCTTATTCCTGAGACACGCAGAGGAGCTGGAGGTGAGGTGGTGCTGGGTGTGGCAGGAGCTCATGGCAGAGTCTTGCTTGTGTCAGGTAGACCCTTGAGTTTCCATCCTGAAAGTGAAATTCTTTAGAGTTATTACAGTAACCTCTCAGACAACGAATGTGAAATAAAGTAGTCTAAAGCCGTCTTCTGTCTATGTCCTCTGTGACAACCAGAGCTTTTTCTGGGAGGTGCTGTGTGATTTTAACTGACCTATCCAGTTTTTAGCCTCTTGTAGAATTATTTAGGAGGGAGGGGAATATGTATGCTCACTCATTAAATAACAGTTCATTGGATGAAACCTTTTTTATTTTAATGGACAAAAAAAAATCCTATTTGAAGACCACAAGTCAAACACAAGTACTGCTTCAGCCAAAAGTCTGTCTTGACTGCCTTGCCTATGGCAAACTCTGAAGTATAAAGTACTTTACAAGGAACTGAGACTTCCCAGAGGATGGTATAAGAAGAGCCCTGATTTTCAGTCTCATTGTTGCATGTTTTATCTTCCTTACACTTTTGCTGCTGCAGAATTGTCTAAACTCCACTGTTAGCAGGGGACCTGGAGAACAGTGGCTGTGGCAGAAAGGGTCAGAATGTCCATCTCTGACTGAAATGATCGCTCAGTGTCATTGTTTGGGACACTTTTATTGCTGGTGCTGATTAACCATAAATACTTGGGCGGTAATGGGGAGAGAGCTCACTGCTCATTTAATTGAACATTACCACATCAGTCGAACCAGCTCTAGCACTGCAGCAGCCCCATACCCCCTGCATGAAGGAATGCCAGATCTAAGGATCTGTTTCCTCCTTTTTAGGCACATGTGCTATTCCCAGTAACCCAATTATACGGCTTTCTTCACACTTTATCCATAAAATACTACTAACACATCAAAAACAAGTGAATCCTTACATCCTGCCGTTTTATAGCTCGTAAAGCCAACTTCACCCATTTTACCCAAAGGACTGTACAGCCAAAACCAGGACAAAGCCAGTGGAAAAAAAGAAATGTGTGTGTGTATGTGTGTGTCTGTGGCTGGCTCTGTATATGAATTATGACTATTCAAAAGGAAAAAAAAGAAAATTGAATGATTGCCAAAAAGCCATGTGTGTAAAGGGACAGCTGGAGTTTTATGCTGGAGTTTACAATGCATTACTGTTCAATAAAAAAAAGAAGTCCTTTTCCACAGCAGCTCATGCTTCGCATGAGACATAAGCTACCTCTGAATACAGAGCACCTTCCTCAAAGGAAATGCCACTCCGTTCTGAATTCTCTTTTAGAGGAACAGTAGGTGACCAAGCTGGAGATGTGTGTAAAATGTCTGATTCCAGTGTTTATAATGGCTTGGACGTGGACCTACCCACTGCACCCATCCTTCCCCTGCCATCACACTGCTCATGTCTCAGCACTCAGCTTTTTTCCCTTTCAAGAGTAACAGGCTTTAAAACCCAGGCCAAAGTCCTCAGGTTTGGCAAGAGGAAAGAGCTGGTTGGGTGCTCTCAATGAGGGAGGAGAGAGAAAGGAAGAAAAGATGGGAGGAAAGCTGAATCTTTGTCCACAAGGAAAGCTGGCACTGGTTGTGTCCAAATTGTCTGAGAGCTTTGAATATTCAGAGAAGGATTCCTCCCTAAGCAGCTTTTCTCTGTAAAGGCCCATCAAGCTCTGAAGCTTATAAGTTATTCTCCCCTTGTGCTATTAAAAGTATTCATTACTTTCTTGTATTATTCATGACACCTAATTTTCTTCCAACTGTTTCATGAGTCCTGGAGCAATCTGATTATAAGTAAGGCTCAGCTTTGGTTCTTGCAAAAAGTACTAAATACTAGTGAAACTCTGAATATGTGGGCTCTGAATTAAGGAATGGAAAAATCCCCAGGATGATAAATGTCATCAAAACATGATGGACAAACCAAGAAGCAAAATCTAGCAGCTTCTTGAAACCAGCCAGCCAGGTGAGAATTTCTGAGGTTGGAAAAGACTCCCAAGACCAAATTTATTGTGTTTTGCTAGGTGTTATGTTTTTGACTTTTGGAGTTTCGAGTTTGGTTTTTTTTTTTCAAGGAAGAACACAGTAGTGTTGACTAAAAAAAAAAAAAAAAAAAAAAAAAAAAAAAAAAAAAAAAAAAATTTGAGTTAAAATGGGGAATAGAAGGGGAAAAAAAGTAGCCAGAAAAGTAAATAAAATCCTTGCAGGTGATACTGAGATTTTTTTTTAGAGTGACCCAGTGTGACACTAAAAAGAAAACAAAATACAATTTTGGAAGGAAAAAACCCAACTCAATCATGGTGTAAATGAGGCAGTTTGGTAAGGGAGTCTATCAGGAACAAAAGAAATTAAGTAGCAGACAAACAGGGAAACCAGAAAGAATTATGATAAGGGAGTCTTGCTGGAAACCTCCATCAAAAAGAAAGGGAAAAGGAACCAGAAAGGCCTTGAGGAAGAGCTTTTAAAGGCAAAAGTATTAATAACTTCTTTTTATAAACACATATATCTTCCCAACTGTCTGCATGGCCAGTGGAAGATGAAAGGATAATGGAAGTGCTTGGGGAAGATAAGAACTGGCAGAAAGCGAAATTAATTGCTTGTATCAGTGCTCAGAGAGGAAACGCTCGGGAGTTTCTTGCAGTGGATGAGTCACAGCAGCTTCCTGTGCGGTGCTGTCTGTCTTGAATGGTTCTAAATCCACTCTGCTTCAAGAGGTGACAGTCCTGTTCTCCTGCTCCTCCTTCACTGACCCTGGCCATGCCATCCCACTCCCTCCCTTGTGCCAGGATTAGATTCCTTGCAGCCAGATCAAGAAACTAATCCCATCAGTTATCAGACACAGATTTTTAAAACAGAACAAATATTTCTGTTTTCTCTTTCCCTGTATTGCATAGTTAAGTAGTCCTGTCGGGTATTGTGGGTAACTGAAGGACAAGAAGTTTCCAAAGGCAGCTGGTAAATTTGTGCAAATTTGTATAAATGTCCATCCAGGGAGAACAGAATTTCCCATCAAGGAACAAGCAGGTCAGTGAGCCTCACTGTGGTGGGCTGGTACAAGGGAGATGTCCTGCTCTGATTTTATGCCCTTCCCAAACATTTCCTGGCGGACTCTGTCTCAGCAGCAGGCTGAATTCACTTCTGGCCTGAGGACATGCCATTGTATTCTTTATGGCACCAGAAGGAAACCAGCAGTGGCCAAAGGGCACCTCTCTTTAAATTTTACGGATCCACGCCAGTCTCAGGAGAGCTGGAGATGTAGCATTTCTCTGGTAACACGTATTTGAGTGTGCCCTGCACATAAAGCAAATATGGTGCTGATTACAGCTGATTTCTCCAGCATAAATTGTTAACAATAGTGTGTTTTGATAGCATTTTCAGGGAGTAAGGAAGAAAGGAGCAAGTCTTTCTTTATTAATCCACTGTCCTCTTCCAGTGTAAAAAGAAATCAAAAAACATGTGTCTTTTACTCTGTGCAAGGAGACAGAAGGGTATCACTGCTCTCTCACAGGGGCCACGATTACCAAAACCTGTCCCTTTCCCCCTGCAAAATAAATCTTTTGATCACACTGAGACTAAACAACGATTTCTCTGTTTAGTTTTGGAAGCACTGAGCATCAAGACACTTACACTAGGGGATAATCTACTGAAGAAGCTTTCTTTGTGTGTAAGTCCAGACTTTGTAGAAGACATTGTCAACAAACCTTTTGAAAATATTGATATGTTACTGTAGTTTTCTCATGGCAGAAAAAGCATTTGCAAATGGTGATTGGTGCCTAATTTTCTTTACAGCAAAGGAGTAAGAAGTGAGCATCTTTGAGCATTTTGGTTTTTATCAGCAGCTCACTCACAGTTAAAGACTTAACATTTCTGACTTTCTCGTGCTTGGTTACTCAATGTTGCAAACAGGGTAAAAACACCCCGAGAGTGAGTAGGGTTTTTTCATGACTCACAGCTTCCACAACCAATGAAGATTTACTGTTAAGCTAAAAAATTAAGCCTACCACACGCTTCCAGGCCTGAGGCTGCAGAAAGTATCAGCTGCAACCACCAGGCTAAATAGTGGCATAGAAAGGGGAACACAATTGATTTCTACTACTGGATCTCTGCAAGAGACCAAGACTTATTAGAGGGCAGAAGAATGAAAGCAGATGGGAGATTTAAACTGTGCCAAGTGGTTTAAAGATGCATGGATAACCCTTTTATTACATGGGATGATTGATGATGCACCAGAAACTAATGCTGGCCACACTGGTAAGAATTCATTTGGAAGCCCAATTAGAGACGAACTGTTACTTAGTTCCAGGCTGCGGAAGAAAATCCAGCCATTTGTCCAGGGATATCTGAAGGTTTGGGATTGTTATCCAGAGAAGGAAATATGGTTTTGCCTGGCTTTATTGTGTTGTTTTTACTGTGCCTGCCTCTCATTTGGTCTCACATGTTTATTTTTCTTCCTTTTAAATGTAAACTGCCCCACCTGCCTTGGCTTGGGAGTCAGCATGCAAGGCTCAGAAAGAGCCTGCTCCAATCTGACTGCAACTTTAATATTCAGTCATTTTATGAATATTATCTGGCTGGGCTGTAACATGCCTCTAGATGGACAAGATAGCAGTGGGTTGATGCTCTGTGCTCCTGCTATTGTCAGCAGCTGTGACAAATATATTTTATTTCCCTTTGAGCCTGCACCAACAAGCCAGGAGATTCCAGCAGGGCCTGCACTGGGGTCTTTCACTCTTATCAGCATCAAGACCTGGGGGTGGGGAATTTACTGCATGCAAATGTCTTGGGTTATTGTGATTAAACATGCTGTGGAAAATCCAAAATCAACACCTATGCAACCACAGGGAAACGGCAACTGTATTTCCATCATGAGTAGTACAGTTTCCTGAAGGCCTTCCTTAACCATCTGTGTGCCTGCTGTGGGTGAAAATTGAGTGTGATGCTTGTGTGTAAAAATGTTGCCAAGGCTGGTTTTGATTCACAGCCTGTGCTTGTGTCAAAGATCTAGTGCTCTGCTAGAGAGTGCTGGGCTTTTCCCTTCCTTTTGCTATGTCAGAGTGTTGAGCTGGGATTTCTGAACTCCCATGAAACCGTGTTTAAAGTCTGTCATCCAGTGAATCTGACACTGATGTCTTCAGAGATTGCTCCAAGCGTTTTGGTCTGAGTTTTCCTTCTGCTTTGCCTCTGAAAACTTGTAACTATTTACCACAGCAAGTGCGTGATGCCTAGGGACACATTTTTGGATACCAAGCCCTGATGAACAGGTCCAGGAAAGTGCTCTCAAGTTTTTGTGACGCATCAGCTACGTGGGGATTGTCTCCCTCACCTCTTACGATGAACAATTTGGGTTTGCACTTGTGATGCTGTTGCTCTCCCTCAGGACGCCTGCAGCTCAGGCTGCCTTAGTTTATGATTCAGTCTCAAATTTGTTCCAAATGTGTGACAGCCAAGCGATGGTGATGTTTAATTTGTTGTTGTGGTTGTTCTAAGGGCTGTGGCTGAAGCAGCCAACCTGTACATACGCCCCTGCAATGTTTCCCAGACCAAACTTCCCCATCATCCAAAACCCATGGATTCCTGCCATCCCCAGAGGCACGCTCACAGATCACCCTTGGAAGTGAGCTGAGGGTTTTGGAGATGCATGTGGTCCCTGACAGTCAGCAAAACAAACACATGGAGAGGCAGAGGAAGGCAGCATGGGGGGTAAATCCTCCCAGCACTGATTTGGGCAAACCATAATTGCTGTTGCTCCACATATGTCAGTCAAGCAGCTTTGCATCCAGGCTTTTAGGTCTCCCACTTCAATCCCTCATCCTGAGCTCTGCTCTGGGTTGGTGCCACTGGTAGCAGACAGTCCCAGGTGTTTTTGTGTCATTCTGAGGTCAGAGCTTCACATCTACATGGGATAGTATTAAGGAAAATGAAAGTTTAGGAGGGCAAAGGACAAGACAGATAAATATTTTGCTCTGCCAGGTCTCTGTTGGTGACTTAAAGATGCCACACTGCTGACACAGGGTCCTAAATTGAAGTCTAGGGCATGATCTGGGCAGCCTGCTATAAGCAGCTTCTTGGTGCTTCCCTCACATACCCTTCATCTCCCCTGAGCTCTTGGATCGATGAAACAGCGCCAACTGAGCCAAGACTGCTTCACCAATCAACTGAGACCAAGGTTCTCGTGGAGTTGCTCAGTGTTGCTTTCTGCCAGGCTGTTTAAAGGCAGACTGATAAATTGGGATTTGCTCCTTTTTTTTTCCTTATTCCAACAAGGGCTTGGAATTGACTCAGTGGAGTGTTTAGGGGAGTTAATATACTTTGTGGCCAGGATGAAGACATTTGAACTCATAAATAGTGACAGCGCCCTATAAATTCTAAAAACCCTAAAGATGTTTAGGGACTGTGTAACCCGTGTTACATAAAGGGAGACATTTTTGGGTGTCTCCAGGTGGATACATCTAATAGCAGTAGGGGCTCATTGTGAGGTGCCAACTCCTTCCACAGAGTTTGTTTGTAGAGCAATACAATGAGGTACACACACTGAAAAAAACTTGGGAGACTTTGTATAATAAAAGCACCCTTATCAGAAATCTTGTAAACTGTCTCTGTTTACCAAAAAACATTTCCTGGCATGAAGCAACTGTGTATTTTGTTTCCACAGAACCAGAACTGGAAAACACTCTTCTCTCCAAGCTCTTCAGATGTATTCTTGTAAACTAAATCTCCATGCCTCTTCCCTGCTTAAGGACACCAGTGAGGGGTGAGAAACAGGAAGAAAAGTGGGAGTCACATGTTTCCTTATAGGGAAGCCAGCGTTTAAATATTGGCAGATATTTAAACCAACATTTAATGGCTTAAATATTTACCCACCATTGCCTGTAAGTTTGGTAGAATTGAGAGCAGCTGCTGAGTGCCCCATCCCAGGTGAGTGTCCTGGCTGCTCCAGGCATTGCCTGTGCTGAGGTTTCTCTTTTTGCTGCAAAACTCAGGGGTTTCCTCTCATCCCCCCTTTCTTACATCTCCTCTTGGTCTTTGTTACCCTTTCCCTGAGCCTGGGCCATTTTCAGTCCTGGCCAGTAACACCCTCTTAGCCCCCTTCCTTCCCAAATAGATGAAAGTAGTTTCATTTACCACTTTAGCATTTGAGAATGCTGAGCCTGATGTGAGGCGGTCGGCGGACACATATGAGAAGTCTTTGTCTCATTTCATTTAATTGCTCTTGTGAATATTTTACACATATCTGCATTAGGGGGACAGAATCCATTGGGTCTATGGGTAACTTTCTAATTAAGACTTGCAGAAAGTCACTAAACCTGTTTTTTCTGTCAAGACACCTAAGCCTATACAGTGGCATTTGCCACATTTGCACTCCACCTTCTCTTCCACACTGAATTTCAATCTCAGATGAATAAGTTTGCTCCAACATTATTGCAATATTGTTTTTCAGTTCAGAAAGGAGGCACCAAGCGCTGCCGTTGCTGTCTTTGGAGGAAGTTCAGGCCATTGCATTTGTCACACTGCTCAGATGAACTCACTGCCACACACAAGCACAACAGAGCAGATGATGAAAAGCATTCACAGTTGCTGAAGAAGCTTGTTACATCCCAGGACCAGCATGAACCTGAAAGTGGATATGGAGATTTATTTATTCTTCTTTCTTTTCTTGGATGGCAGGGGGGAAGACATTTCTTTCTTTTTCTCTCTCTTTTCCTTTTTTCTTCTTGTTTTAAAGCTGTAAACAAAACAAGATATTCCTGTTCACCTTAGCAAATGGACGGATGTTTCCCTCGTTGTAAAAATAAGCAGCAGTCAGTGGCTGAATGTGTGGCCGTAATTAGATATATCTACATAACACATGTGTTTTGAGACAAAAGAAGAGAGAATAAAGGCCTGGTACAAATCACAATTTCTCAGAACATCCTTCTGCTTTTTGCCACCAGCACCTCATGCTTACATGGTGCTCCCCTTGCCAGGAGACCACCATTTCTCCACTGTGACATGCCAAAATCTAAACAATGACTATGTTCTCGTGTGCTGTGCCTGATTTCTGTCATGGAAAAAACTCTGTCATTGTTTCCTTGCCTCTTTCCTTCTGGCACCTCTTTTGGGGCAGATTGTGGGCAATCTTGAGCGTGTGTTCCCTGATGCTGCTGCCATAGGACAGAAACCCTCTGTGTCAAGTCTCACATCAGATCAGAATCCAAGGGCTGTTCTGCCAGCTCTTGTAGGGAAACACATGGGCACAGAGCGGGGATGAACTGTTTTTTCCTGTGATTTTTCACCCTGCAGGGAGGGTTTCAATACATGCATGCAGAAGGTAGGGTCGTCCTTTGGTGGTTTTCATGGTATTGGTCTCAATGAGCTTCATTTGTCCCATAGGTAAGTATCAAATGTAAACTAAATTTATTGAGGTCTCTAGCGCTGTTGGAGAATGTCAGGCTTTTAAGGGAGTATTTCAACCTATGTATCTTAAAATGGAACAAATAGTCCATCTTTCCCTCTGGTTACTTCTGACTATTGAGTCTAGGTGAGTAGTACAGACTAGAAACTGAACTTGTAAGTAGCAAAAATTGAGGCTAAAGAAACCTCAGACCAAGTCCCTGGTAATTGTGTTGTTTGGATCTTTATCAGACTGGAGGATTTTGTTGTCCAGGACACAAAAATTAAGTCTGACATAAGATATTTGGGTAATTGTGTCGTGCAAATGCAACACATATTAAGAGTCTTAATATGAGTTAAGATTATTATTCTATAATCAGGTAGGAAAGAAATTGGAGTTAGGGCATTCCAAACATCATTTTTCACATCCAGTAAAAATTCCTAAAATTATTGAGCCTCGTGGTTTTTTTTTTTTTGGTTTTTTTTTTTGTTTTTTGTTTTTTGTTTTTTTTTTTTTGTTTTTTTTTTTTGTTTTGTGAGCAGGCAAAAATTATGCATTATTTTATATCCAGGATAGAATTGCCCCACGTTCTTCTGATAAAATCTGAGAATTGCACTTCCTCATCTGAAATTTACTGAAACATTGCCTCAGTGCTTGCAGGGCCAACAGCTCCAGTCTCAGTTGTGTGCTGTGCCCAGGGAGAGATGCAAGCTCCTCCTGGTTTCACAGATGGGTTGGTTCCAGAGCACCTGTGGAGTCTCTCCTTGGACACTGGAGGTGTTTGTCCCGCCTCACCAGCTGGCTCTGACCAGCAGAACTTCCAGACCAGCCTTGCTCTGCAGCTGGAAAGTCAAAAATTCATCTCAGCCCAGCACGTAATGCAATTTTTTGGGGCTTTGTTCGTGCTTTAACTGTTTTTATTTTATTCTATCTAAATGACGTGTCATTAATTTCTGAGACTTCCTCAGGTTTTGTCCATCCGCAACAGAACAAAAATGCTTGTTTGAATCCCAGGATGCACATGTCTACCCCCCATGCTGTCCTCATCTGTAGGCAATGCTCTTTTCCATAAGAAAATAAGATTATATGACATTTAATCGGCCTGGATGCATAATTACATTTATTGATCTAATTAATTTTTATTGTCTTTAGAAGATTGACTTCATCCAAGGCCATATTTAGAGAGTTTTCTGGCGGTTCCTTATTCCTTTCTTGCAGTGTGTGACAGCTTTCTATATTTCATAATTTTCAATGTTCCTGATGTACTTCATGTTCAGAAGACTCTATCAGCATATTTTATTTACCAGAGAAACAGGTTATTAAAGAGGCTGAGCAGCTAATTTATTGCTTGGGGGAAAGTTTTGACAAGAGAAACTGAGTCTGATGACAGGGGAGAGGAGTTATTAATCTCCCAGGTGTGTTTTATGCATGGAAAGCTTTGACCAAAAAACTCCTCAGAGGGTTTCTTGTCTCCAGCAGCAATAGACTGTATTTTCTAATTGAGAAGCTTTATGTTCAGTACCATGTGGAGAAAGGACCTTCTTTTGGCAATGGTGATCATGTCTAGAACATTAATATTCCTGGTGGGTGTGGTCAGAAAAAATATCCGTAGTAGTAGCTATCAAAATTTTCTCAGTAGTACTTTCAGATAGTTGGTTTGCCTTCTGGTACTTCTTTTAGAGAGGTTTGCTGAGACCGAAGTGAGGGGGGAAAATGCAATTTTGTTCTTGTTGCGCTCCAAATTACAATTTGCACAAATGTGGAAGAGTCACAGGCTTCCAGTTACCTCTTGTAACTGTGAAATTCTAGTGCCAGAGACAGCTTGGTGATGTAGAAAATATCTCAACTCCTCAGGAAAAGAGGCAAAGGGAAAAAAAACCCCCCCAACCTCTTGCAAAAAGATGTTTTGTTAATGAGACAAACAGGAGGGGAAATGCTGTTCATCTTATCAATCTGACACCTTACTCTAACAATTTGAATATAAATAATATTAAGCATTTTCATATGTAAGTCAATAACATGATAACAGATGCAATGTTTGCTTTGTGAGGCATGAAGTGCAGACTTCTCTATAAAACTGAACTATGCCAAGTCTCCCTTTGCATTTTTCCAGGTTTTGGAGGATTTTCTAAAGAAGAGAAGATGTAAGCAACAGACCCCTCAACAAAACCCCAGAGTTTTTTGGCCTTTGCTTTTCTTTTTCAGCTAATACTGAGGATTTCAGTGATACATTTTCAGGACTTCAGGCTGTTGAATATCCAACCTTAGGATGGTGGGTGCATTTTGGATTCTGTAGAGTTTGTCATGGTGTGATACTTATTTTTCCACAATTTCAGGTATTTTCTGTGTTGCCACCCTTGTGACTACGGCTGAAAATACATTTCTGGTGCTGTCTGTGGGTCCCTGAGCCAGCTGTTCTTCTTGATGGATTGAGTAATGGGAAATCGCCCATTTCTTGCTGTTTCAGAGCAAGAATAGCATTAAGTATCATCATCAAATCAACATAAATAGCATCTTGCCATATGTTTTGCAAGATTTCTAGGCTTTAATAATTAAAAATATTTTGTTTCTGATCAGTGCTGGCTAATTGAGGCCTGTGACTTTTTCAATATATTGGACATTTCCCAGAGCCTGCATTTGAGTTGCTCATCAAATGAGCAATTTATTTTGAAGTTGGATTAATTGTCCCTTTCCTCTATGATCTCAGGAAAGGCCAAATCTCATTTTGAGGCGAGCATGGTGCTGTGCAAAAAGACCTGGAGAAAAACACAGTGGATGTGGGTCCTGTGTTTTGTGCAGAGTAGGAGAGAGGAAAGACTTCGATGAGTGAAAACATTCAAAAGACTTGTAAAGCAACATAAAATTGTGTTAATTAGATACATAGCTGTGGTTCTGAGGACTTTGTTGAGCAGGCTGGTTTTTTATGTGCCTTTTTACCCACCTTTCAGGGAACAAGCCCCTCAAGGAAGGATTCTGTCAGTGCCTGGGCAGCTTTTTATGTGGTTGGGAAGCCACTGTGGCCAAAGTTTCCCTGAACATGAAGGCAAAAATGGGGCAGAATTAGCAAAATTGAATTCTGTGCTTTAACCCTGCGTTGTGTCAGATGTGATAGCTGAGCACTCCCCAGCCTGAGCCCACCATAATGACTGCAACCCTCAAAAGGAGAAAAATTACATTTCATCAGGTTTTTTCCCCCCCTTTGAGACAGTAAGATACCAAAAGATACTATTTTCTTTGTTTTGTGTTGTCAGGGGATAACTATTGCCGCACCAGGTTGAAGGTATTAAATGCTTCCTGTTCTTCCTGCTACCTCTGTGACCACATCCAAATGCCCAGGAAAATTTATCAAGCTGCAGGCATTTTGCTGTCAGTTTCACATCCTAAAAAATGAGTTGAAAGCAGACTTAATCCAGCTGTTTTCTGGGTACTTTGCTCTGTAGTCTGATGGTGGTAGAACAGTTGCAGATGCGCAGTGTAATTATATCTGCATGATCCTAATTATTTTACCAGCTGCCATTACTTTAGATTTTTTTCCAAGAATGAGTAGTTTGTGAGCAAGCTGTGGAATGAGCTATTCTGCCTTTGTGAGATGGTGAATTTATAACCAGACTGGGGACTGCTTTGGATTCTTATCAAATCTTTCAAGATTTATGGCATATTATTTCCTCTGCAAATGGATTTCTAACATACAATTTGTTTATGTTGTAATCCCACCAGTTTTTTTGAAAGGAACCTTTAAAATGAAAAACTGCCTTTGAAGTAGAAACTGAAAGCAGTCAGTTCAGCAGTTTAAGGGGGCAGAACTGATGAAAGTTTCTGTGAATTATTATTTGAGGAGAGCCATGCTTGTATCTGTGGTCTGTTGGTGTCTGTGTTGGCTGGGTCACCTAATGGAACTCAGATGGGAGAAGGGTCTTTATCCCCATGAAAGAAAGGACATTATCTCCAGATCCAGACAGAGACGTTCCAAATCATTGAAGGGGCAAAAGCAGCCACAGATGATCCTGGGAGATGAGCCGTGACAAGTGAAAATTTTTTTGTTAATAAGTGTAAAATCAAGCTTTTGGGTAATGCAGTGCCTGGTGCTCACTCTGTGTGCCGTGGCTGCTCCTCTGGGCATCACTCTTTGTCACTGCTCACACTGCTGAAGGCTATTCAGGGTGAGGAGGAGAGATTTGAAATGTCAGAGAATTTGGGGACAAATGTTTATGGGGTCATCGTACTCCAGTGAGTTCAGCTGAGTTAAGGCATTTCCTTAAACCATGTCCTGTTTCATGGTGTTTAAATCCATCCCTATTCACAGGAGTGACGACACTTAGACACTGTTGATTTAAAAAAAAAAAAAAAGAGCTCACCTGAGAACCTTGTAATATTTGTAGGACAGTGACTGTGGGAAAAAAGAAAACAAACAAAAAAAAACCATTATAGGAGTTTACCCAACACAAACATCCAAAGAACATCTGTCAAAACCCAAATAATCATAAAACAGGAAAAAAACCCCTGAAAATAAAAGCAAGTGGATGAGGATGAGTGCAAACACCATGGATCAAGACTTTTGTTTTGAGGGTTTTTTTTCCTTTCCCCTGGTGCAAGAATATCTCTTTTTTAGTCTACATGATTGTGATGCAATAGTAAGAAACGTTACCAAAACTAATGCAAAATGGGACATTGAAAGGCTGAGAGGATGGAAAAATGTATGTAAAATTCAATTAAATCTAGTGAAATACTGATAGTCTAATTCCTGTCTTATCTTCCTGTCTCATCTTCCTCACAGCCACCAATCCCAGGGAAATACCTGAGCTTTCAGTTAAAACATTTTCTGGGAGATGCCATTTTATGTCAATCACTCAATGTTTTAGGATGTTTATTGTTTGTATGATTAATATTCTTAATAGGGTTCAGCCTTCTGTTGGAAAAAAGAGTATCACTGGAAAAATACAGAAGAATATGGAGAAATTTCAAAAGGCCATCAAAAAAGGTGCTAGAACTTTGAAATGTAACAGAGTGGTATCAGATACTTCAAGGAACTGGTAAAAGGAGTGGTCTGGTATCACTGCTTTAGGTGGGGACCTAATGGCAGCAAAAAAATTCCGACTGGAAGAAACTATGAATACAACAAGAAGAAATAATAATTTTGTGCTAGAAAAAAAGATTTTAGAGAGATGAAGAAAGAAACCAGCAAGGTCAGTTAATATTTACTGTTTCATGGGAGCTTCCTGTCATTTCCCTTCAAAATATTATGAGACAATTATCTGAAGAGGGGAGCAGTGATGGACTTTGTGCATGTTTGCCAATCACAGGCAGCTCTTCCTTCGGTTTTCTGAAACATTTTCAAGCAGGGACCTGTCAAAAGTGCTTTTCTTGTGTGCAAACCATGCCTGAAACCAACTTGGTACTGCAAAGCTGACATTTTGCTTTCCAGTGGTCAGAACCAGCTCTGATAGCTTCAGCAGCAGAATGTTTTGAAAACCACAAATCCCAGAAGATAAAGGCAGTGTGTCCGCTGCGTGCCCTGCTTCCCTGGACAGTGAATGTGATGAAAACACACCTGGAGGTGTGCACAGGATCCACAACTGTATGGTACTTCACAACCTTTAGGTTTTCACACATACCACACTGAAACTTCTTCTCAGAGCTCACTGCTGTTCTCAAAAATGTGATTTACTGAGAACAAAACCCAGGTCCCAAAGCTTGGGGAATAAAGCCCAGATTGTTTCTGTCTGCTGCAGCAGCCACTGCTCCTCGTTTTCATTTCCCCTCTGCTCTCTCCTGCTCCCATTGCTCCTGTTGTTTCAGCTGCTGCTCCCTTCCCCTTTCATCTCCTTGCTTCCTGCCAGGGAGAGGGTCCAGGTTCACGTTCCCTTGGGGATGGGAGCAGCTTTCCCGTGCTTTCCTGGCACTGCTGAGAGGAAAAGGCCATTGCTCTGTTTCATCTTCTGTGATTCCTCTTCCTTTCCAGTGCAGAGCCCACCTCTCTCCTCCTGGGAGCATCCCCCGTGTCCTGCTGAGGCTCTCACCTGCCTGGGGCGGGAGCCAGGTGTGTCCAGAGGGAGAAGATGAGCAGGGATGAGGGTGATGGATATCAAGGATGCTATTGCAGGGGAAGTCACCCACAGCTGGACACATATTTCCCCCCAGCTCAAACCTGTGCCTCTTCATCCCTGGCCAAGCTGTCCCCCACCACCCCTTTGACCAAGTTTATTGGACTGTAACCATGAAAAAAAGCCCCACATTAAAAAAAAACAAACCAGAAAAAACACATTAAAAAACCCGCACATTGAGTTCATGGGTCACATGTGTCCTTCTGCACACAATTCCATAGGCTTTCCACCCAATTTTTCAGCCAACAGGAGCAACCAATATTGTCAGGTTGCTGCCAGCAATGCCCTTTGCTGTGGCTCAGAGGGCCTCGTGGGGCAGCAGAAGGTGGAAAGAGTTTTCTTTTCTTCTCAGAAGGACCAGGTGTAAACTCTCCAGAGCAGTGCCAAGGAATGCAAATGGTACACTTGTATCATTGCTCACTATTTACAAGTGATGGAATACATTGTTTCTGGTTCTCCTATTTATTTTATTATTGTCAATGTCATGAAACTGACAAAATTATCTGTGGTATTTGGACAAAACTTTCCTTTGCTTCATTCCATTACTGTATCTTTTTCTCTTTTCTCTTTTTCTAAAAAACCACCAATACACTTATTAGCTCATTTTTATTACATTATCAAACAGGTAAGCATAGAAATATCAGCTGATCAATTCAGAGTTTTTTTTTTCTGATAAAACTGAGTGCTGTGAGTTCTGAAGAAAGTTTTCAATGGAAATCAAAGATGCACAGAGCTCTACTGTCAGAGAAGATCTCTGTGGTTAGGAAAGATGGAGACTTATTTCATAGCAGAGAACCTGGGTAGAAACTTGTAAAAAATGACAAAATAAATGGCAAGGTGTGCAGTGTTTTTTTTTCCAGAAGGACTCAAACAAACATGAGTAAATCCAAGTGTTTTTCATTGGTATATTTGCTACAGGGGTAAAAATATAAAACAGTACTAAAAAACATTGACAACACAGTGAGTGCATTAGTGGAAATTGTGACACTGAAAAACAAAGTTAAAATCAAACCCATAAATTCCCCTTTTAGTCAAGGTAGCTGACAAATATAGACACAACTGTGGGCCTTGCTTGGTGTTGTTTAAACATAAATGGAAAAAGAGCACTTCTGGTTTGGGCTTTTTGGCAGAAGTATGAGCGATGTCTGTGTGGGAAACCAAATAAAGAAATTGACCAAATTGAAGGTAAGGAGAAATAAATATTAGCAGAAAAATAAAATGAAAGGCCAAGTAAGAGCTGGCTGTGAATGCAAAACAGCACCTTGAATGAAGTTCCATTTCTCATCTGTGATTTATTGGTACAGTCTCTGGGCACTTGTGGTTTATTTAAACAGGAAAAGTAGTTGCTATGTACAACTGCCATTGCTACTCAGCAACCTGTGGCGTTTCTGGGCACTGTGATGACTTCTGAAAGCAGATTTACCACTCTGCAATTAGTGGCTTCTGGTTGTGGCAATATTCACTGTTGACAATTCCTGCCTCTTATTCCCTTCCTGATACACTTCATTGCTATAAATCAAATTGTGCTGTTTGCTGAGGAACCTGGAGGGATGATTGGTGGCAGGAGAGCGAAAGGTTTCTTTGCTGATCTCTCTTGGGAATCAGATGTGCAGGGCTTGAATGGCTGAGTAACCTGACCTGCCATTTTAGGGGACATTGTGGAAGAACTTGTGCACTCTTAAAATCAACAGCTATTATTCAGCCAAGATAATAAACCATGGGAATTAATTCAGTGGCTGTCAGCTGGGGAGACTAAGAACAGAACAGCAGATATTTACAACCCATCCTACAAAGAAATGGAGGATGCTTGTGTGTCCTTGAGAGTGTAGCACTGAGACTCGGGGTCCCAGCTTTGTGTGTACCTTTGTGAGGGCTTGCCAACCCTACAACATTAAGGAATTTAGCATTGAGATAGATTGGAGATGTTCAATGAGTGTTTGGATCTCTGTGTAACCTAAAACTCCTCCAGAGAAGGGAAAACTCAGTTAACTGAGGCCCTTTGAATCCGCCATCCATAAGGAGCAGGGCAGGGAGAGCTCTTAGGTGCCATCAAAGGAAGATGTGGATTGCTTCAAAGGCATCCTCATTGACAGCCCTTGGCTAATAATCACTTTAATGTCCTCCTCTGGATGTGACTTAGGTATGTGCACGCCCTCTCTAAAATCATTAAACCATGGATAATTGTTGTTGACTTCAATCAAAAAGTTGTTTACAGCTGGGATATTTGTGGATGTACTTTGAACACCTTCAAAGAGGTGATGTTGGAGGCCTATTCCCATTCATTCCTTGATAATGAATTGTGAGAAGATATTAATGTCCCTTGATTAAGAAACATGTTCCTTTTATTAAAATGATTTGTAAAGTGAAATAATTAAACTACAATAATTACAAGTCAGAGTGGTAGGCATGTGGTGATCTGGAAAACTCTGAAAAACCACAGGTTGCAGCTAAAAGACATTCAGTGCATTAAAAAAAGACATTTTCAATTGCATAAAATCATTCAGTGCATAAGTGCAATTAAAAATGCACAGCTTTTTTTTTTTGGATGCAACACCACGTGGAGATTGTTATCACAACCTTTCATTTCTTCAGTGAAAAGCTCAAAAGAAAATTCATGGTGTTTTGTCTCCAGACCTTCCTGAGCCTTGGCCTTTCCTAAGATATTATGTCTAGGAAGTATTTCAAAGAAATAATTTAGAATTTCCGTAGTTCCTTTCAAGTTCTGGGTTTTTTTGTAGAACTTTGGTTGTTCTTTTTTCTCTCCCTTCTTGGAGTTCTACATAAAATTCCAATGGAGATCATCCAGTAGAGCGGCAGGATTATTTCACTTGTTTTTCAGAACATTTTTAAATGTCTCATGATAGTGTTATCTCTTCTTTTCTTACAAAATGTTAAACTTGAGAGCCACCACCCAACCCCAGACTCCTTTATCTCAACCACAAGCCCCATCCCTCTATTTCTGAAGCTTGTTCTGTCCTGCCAAAGAGGAGTGTATTTCTCATCCCTACTGTTTTTCTTTCAAAATGCAAAAAATAACTTTCAGTTTGCTGTTTTAAACCAACAGCTTTTTGAGGATTATTTTGTGCAGATTTAATATGCATACTTCATCCCTTCATTAATTTTCTTTGGGAAAGTACTGGCAACCAAGTGAAAATCATTGCAATCAAATTATTAAAATGTTGAAAAACATATGCAAAACCTTACTTGTGAGATTCTTTCAGTTTAAGAGGAGACACAAATAAATAACCCAGTAGGATCCATATGTCTGGAAGTTGATGAGAAATTTGTAGTATTTTCCTCTAGAGTTTGTTTAGATTATTTTATGAAGTGGCATTAAATGCTATAATTAAGCCATATTTTCTAAGAGTAACAAGCTTCATGGAATCATGACAAAAGCTGGTTTATTTGATTTTTCTTGGTTTCCTCTAGACAAATCTGTTGATTCTTTATCAATGTGGTTGTTTTGTAATTTTTTTTTTCGGGCATCTAGTTGGTACCAGTAGTATGAATATTTAATCTGGTACCTCCCTTTTCCTGTTCCACTCTTCCATTTTCATCAGTTATGTTTGCCCTTTTCACCTCTTCTGGTTCTTCACAAACAGACTGTGGATTTTCTGAGAAGTCAATATTCAGGAGGTTCCTCATCCAATTCTCTCAGCTCCCTCAAGGAACAGGCATCAGACCCAAACTACTTGAAATAATTAAATTATCTCTATGCTCTGTTACCTTAGGGTGATGTCTTGCCTCCTTGTCTTGTGAGTTCATCAGTCTGTACCACGTTAATTGGTGCCAGTTTAGGTGTTTGAAGTACATTCAAGTGAGAGTTCTTCAATATTACAAACAAATCCACTTTAGGTTAGAGTGCAAATACTGTAGCACAGATAATTATGTTTGAATGAGGAAAAAACCTTAATTCGTTTGTAGAGTTTCATTGTTGAAAAAGGATTATAAAAACAGATTAAAAGATGTTCACAACAGGTTATTTAGACTGCTTTGGTCAATGTAGTGCTGACTAAAGAGGGAACTCAAAAGGAGGAAGCTAAATCCAAAGATTTTGGCTCCTGTTACCAGACCAACTATTGCAACAACAGTATTGACAGTAAACATAAAAAAAAGATGACTTTGACAGACAAGCCAGTACATGCAGAGTCTCATTTTGCCATGAAAAGCAGTTTTTACCTGCAGATGAAGAAACTGTTGAAGTAAATTAACAGTGGTAGATCCTTTACCAGTGCTGTAGCAGGATGGGGCAGTGGAAGCTGGAGGTGTGGAACAGGACCCTGCTGAAATCTCCTTTACAAGAGTCTCAGGACATGGAGAGAAGATGGCATTTTTGGAGGAGATGAATTTGAACAACTCCAAAAACTCTTGCAAAAGGAACAGAGATCACTGCAAGTAGAGCATCATATCTCAACAGCAGTAAATGACATAATTCCTACACTGAATGGTTCCATTATGCTCCTGAAGCTTGATCTCATCAAAGGATATCACCAACTGCAACAAGCTCCTGCTTTCCATCTGCCAAGTGTTTCAGCACATACTGGTCTGAGATGGTACAAAAAGCTAGCATCTGGAGTTTATTCAGCCACAGAATTTTTTAAGATATGCTTTCATTATTTTAGTACACCTTCAGTGGCTCTGATGAATTCACAGAACATGACATAATCCATAAAGTCACGCTTCACTGTCCTGTACAAAAAATTCCTCTTGGAGTAAATAGAAAAGCTTCTTGAACAAAGCCATCCTTTAATTTCTGTTCATATTCCTTCACCCAAATGATTTCTTTTTAACCTGAAGGAGGTAACAGCAACTGACACAGCAGTGGCTCCCAGAGGGGCAAAGCAAGGTCAGATTTTTCTCATGGCTGATCTGCAGACACCAAGCTATTTCCTCATATATACCTCTTTTAAGACAACTTTATATTCATCCTCCACTGGATTTCTAAGGCTGAGAATCACCTCTAAGATCATCAAACCCAACCAATAAACCAGCCCTGCCCATGTTTGCCACTAAACTGTGCCCACAGGTGCCACATCCACACTTCTTTTAACACTTCTTTTAACCTGCAGGGCTGGGCACTCCAAACCCCCCTGGGCAGTCCCTGAGCCCCCTTTCCATGGGGAAATTCCTGCTGTGCCCACCCTGAGCCTGCCCTGGCCCAGCCTGAGGCCGTTCCCTCTGCTCCTGTCCCTGTTCCTGGCAGCACAGCCCGACCCCCCGGCTGTCCCCTCCTGGCAGGAGCTGTGCAGAGCCACAAGGTTCCCCCTGAGCCTCCTTTGCTCCAGGCTGAGCCCCTTCCCAGCTCCCTCAGCCTCTGCTGGGGCTCCAGCCCCTTCCCAGCCCCGTTCCCTTCCCTGGCCACGCTGCAGCCCCTCCATTCCCTGTGAGGGGCCCAGAGGTGACCCAGCACTGGAGCTGTGGCCTCAGCAGGGCCAGCACAGGGCCAGCACTGCCCTGCTCCTGCTGCCACCCCACGGCTGGCACAGCCCAGGGGCCATCGGCCTCTCGGCCACCTGGGCACCCCTGGGCTGTGTCCAGCTGCTGGCACAGCACCCCCAGGGCCTGTCCCAGCTTCCCAGCCCCTCTGTCCCAGCCTGGAGTGCTCTATGGGCTTGCTGTGACCCAAGGCAGGACCTGGCACTTGGTCTGGTACCTCACACCACTGGTCACACTTCATCCCTGTGCCAACCCCAGCACAAAATACAACAACAACTGCACTGAGAGAT